>NC_139803.1:43532621-43562621 GCF_963457635.1 Microchirus variegatus
ACTAATTTAAAAATCCAACAATTATAAGGTCATTTATCAATCTGACACGATATCTTTCAGTTCTTATGTTATTACAATAACAGAGTCAAAGTCATTAAAATAGCTTATTTTGTCGTTATAATACTTGACTTGAGCTGCAACTAACGACTTTTTTCGTTAATCAATCAATCTGCTGATCATTTTCTCAATTAATCATTTTGTCTATAAAATGTTAAAAACCAGGAAATGAAAATGTTCTTGTCCACAAACTGATTGATTTAGTTTTAATGATTTCTTTGTTAAATGGAGCAAGTAATTGAAGAAACATTCACATTTTAGAAGCTAAAACAAATCAGAAATCTTGTTTTAATCATGAAAAAAAAGCTTCGAATTGATAATCAAAACAGTTGCAGATTAATCGTTTCAGCTCTATACTTGACTAGATTAATATCTTTAATATTAATGGTAATTTACACCAGGAACATGAATGGATCTTATGTTAAAAACAGACTGTTAACATTACATTAGCAAATACATGAAATACTGCAAATACTACTGACGACATGTGGTAACCACATCTACAAAACTGAATATTAGACATTTTTCAAATTAAAATAGCAAACTTTATGTTTTTGTTTAAAAATAAATCATCCAAACACATACAAATCACATGACACTTGTTTCATCACCATTGCGTGCATGTACATGCACACTAAAAAACTGATTACTAACGATAATCAGGTAACTGGAATAAACCATTTAAGGTGTATACATGTCATGAATAAATCAGAATATTGACAAAAACCTAGATGTGTTAAACAGGTTTTTCCAAAACCGATTATGGTTTATTCCGTTTACATGAGCACTAGAATAACTACAAAAACCCGTTAATAATCGTTTTTTTTAGTGTGTATGTAAATGCACTCGTTCACTGCAGATGTTAGCCTCACCTTATACTGCAGAGTGGCAGGCTCGATCATCTCCAGAGGTCTGCCGTTCACCTTGATCAGGCCATTCCCTCTCTTGCAGTGAGCGACTGCTGTGGCGGTTTTCTGCGAGACAAATGTCACGATTACCGTTAAATTCGTCATTAAAAAACAGTTTTTTTTTTTTTATTACACATGCCGCGGCAGGAACACTAGCGACCCGGCAACATGAATACAGGAATTCAACCAGACTGCGGCGAACAACGTCACTAATAGTTTAAATTGTCGTGGCTGTAAAGGAATAAATAAACCGGCTTTTACTACAGTGGACACGAGAGCTAACAGCTACTTTGTCACTCACTAATACATTACTAGCAACCGGGCTAGCTAGCTATGCTACGTTAGATTAAGACACCAACAATAAACGTAATGGCGCTTCACAGATACATATGACGGCAACGGAGATTCACAAACATGTTATATACACGTCTTAAAACACACATATGTACACAAAAGGGCATTTTTCGTGTGAAACAACGACACAGTGGCGGTTAGCATTAGCGCACGTTAGCTAGGGACAGCGTAGCCACAACACCGCACGTGGAACAAGTGGATCAAATTGTACTTACTTTACGTCCAAACACCTGGACAGACTGCAGAGGACCTTTAGCCGGCATGTTTCTACAACACAAAAACACACTCGGTTACACGAAAAACGGGCTATTTTAGTGTGTTTTTAACCGTTTTATTGCATCGGGCTGAAGAACATACCGTCTTCAGCTAGGGAGCCGTACGGAGAGACCGACGGGGTTTCACGCGGAGAACATCAGGGGCTGTGGCGCGACACTTCAGCCCGGCTCGACGGCAGCGTTTACGACAGTTGCTCCACTTTACGTCACAGATGTATTATTGGAACTGATCTGTTCATAAAGTGACTGATAAATGTGATGAACACGTGAATTAGAGCTGAAGATGAACACAGTGAGTTATTAAACGTAAATTAAATCTTTGTACTTCTTTATAGTCTTTTAAACTTATCTTTAACCTTTTTTTAAATGTTATTATTATTGTATTTTATGCTGATTTGGTAGGGACTATTTTCCACTTTGTATTGATGTTTTTTGTTTGTTGTTGTTTGACTTTCTTCTCAAAAATAAAAAGTATCTCGGAACGACTTGAAATTTACCATCATAATAGTCGGTACCGCCCTGAACAAGGATCTTTTGACATTTTTTGTAATCCTCGTAAGGTATTATTTTAATGAATTTTTGAAAATCATGAAATGATCCATTTGCCCTGATGCACTTTGACAGTGAGCTGACTTTCTTCTCAAAAAATAAAGTATCTCGGAATGACTTGAAATTTAACGTCATAATAGTCGGCATCGCCCTGAACAAGGATCTGTTGAAAATATTTGTAAACCTCTCAAGGAATATTTTTAATGAATTTTTGAAATTGAGGAAATGATCCATTTGCCCTGATGCACTTTGACAGTGAGCTGACTTTCTTAAAAAAAAAAAAAAGTATCTCGGAATTACTTGAAATTTACCATCATAATAGTCGGCATCGCCCTGAACAAGGATCCGTTGAAAATATTTGCAAAACTCTTAAGGAATATTTTTAATGAATTTTTGAAAATCATGAAATGATCCATTTGCTCTGATGCACTTTGACAGTGAGCTGACTTTCTTAAAAAAAAAAAAAAAGTATCTCGGAATTACTTGAAATTCACCATCATAATAGTCGGCATCGCCCTAAACAAGGATCAGTTGAAAATATTTGCAAAACTCTTAAGGAATAATTTTAATGAATTTTTGAAATTGAGGAAATGATCCATTTGCCCTGATGCACTTTGACATAGAGCTGACTTTCTTCAAAAAAACAAAAAGATTCTCGGAATGACTTGAAATTTACCATCATCATAGTCGGCATCGCCCTGAACAAGGATCCGTTGAAAATATTTGCAAAACTCTTAAGGAATATTTTAAATGAATTTTTGAAAATCATGAAATGATCCATTTGCCCTGATGCACTTTGACAGTGAGCTGACTTTCTTCAAAAAAAAAAAAAAGTATCTCGGAATTACTTGAAATTTACCATCATCATAGTCGGCATCGCCCTGAACAAGGATCCGTTGAAAATATTTGCAAAACTCTTAAGGAATATTTTAAATGAATTTTTGAAAATCATGAAATGATCCATTTGCCCTGATGCACTTTGACAGTGAGCTGACTTTCTTAAAAAAAAAAAAAAGTATCTCAGAATTACTTGAAATTTAACATCATAATAGTCGGCATCGCCCTGAACAAGGATCCGTTGAAAATATTTGGAAAACTCTTAAGGAATATTTTTTATGAATTTTTGAAAATCATGAAATGATCCATTTGCTCTGATGCACTTTGACAGTGAGCTGACTTTCTTAAAAAAAAAAAAAAAAGTATCTCAGAATTACTTGAAATTTAACATCATAATAGTCGGCAACGCCCTGAACAAGGATCTGTTGAAAATATTTGCAAAACTCTTAAGGAATATTTTTAATGAATTTTTGAAATTATTAAAATGATCCATTTGCCCTGATGCACTTTGACAGTGAGCTGACTTTAGTCTAAAAAACAAAAAGTATCTCGGAATGACTTGAAATTTACCATCATAATAGTCGGCATCACCCTGAACAGGGATCTGTTGAAATTTTTTGTAAACCTCTTAAGGAATAATTTTAATGAATTTTTGAAAATCATGAAATGATCCATTAGCCCTGATGCACTTTGACAGTGAGCTGACTTTCTTCAAAAAAACAAAAAGATTCTCGGAATTACTTGAAATTTACCATCATAATAGTCGGCATCGCCCTGAACAAGGATCCGTTGAAAATATTTGGAAAACTCTTAAGGAATATTTTTTATGAATTTTTGAAGATCATGAAATGATCCATTTGTCCTGATGCACTTTGACAGTGAGCTGACTTTCTTAAAAAAAAAAAAAAGTATCTCAGAATTACTTGAAATTTAACATCATAATAGTCGGCATCGCCCTGAACAAGGATCTGTTGAAATTTTATGTAAACCTCTTAAGGAATAATTTTAATGAATTTTTGAAATTGAGGAAATTATCCATTTGTCCTGATGCACTTTGACAGTGAGCTGACTTTCTTTAAAAAAAAAAAAGTATCTCGGAATTACTTGAAATTTACCATCATAATAGTCGGCATCGCCCTGAACAAGGATCCGTTGAAAATATTTGCAAAACTCTTAAGGAATATTTTTAATGAATTTTTGGAAATCATGAAATGATCCATTTGCCCTGATGCACTTTGACAGTGAGCTGACTTTCTTCTCAAAAAAAAAAGTATTTTGGAATGACTTGAAATTTAACGTCATAATAGTCGGCATCGGCCTGAACAGGGATCTGTTGAAAATATTTGCAAACCTCTTAAGGAATAATTTTAATGAATTTTTGAAATTATTATAATTATCCATTTGCCCTGATGCACTTTGACAGTGAGCTGACTTTCTTCTCGAAAACAAAAAGTATCTCGGAATTACTTGAAATTTACCATCATAATAGTCTGCATCGCCCTGAACAAGGATCTGTTGAAAATATTTGCTAAACTCTTAAGGAATAATTTTAATGAATTTTTGAAATTATTAAAATGATCCATTTGCCCTGATGCACTTTGACAGTGAGCTGACTTTAGTCTAAAAAACAAAAAGTATCTCGGAATGACTTGAAATTTACCATCATAATAGTCGGCATCGCCCTGAACAAGGATCTGTTGAAATTTTTTGTAAACCTCTTAAGGAATAATTTTAATGAATTTTTGAAATTATTAAAATGATCCATTTGCCCTGATGCACTTTGACAGTGAGCTGACTTTAGTCTAAAAAACAAAAAGTATCTCGGAATGACTTGAAATTTACCATCATAATAGTCGGCATCGCCCTGAACAAGGATCTGTTGAAATTTTTTGTAAACCTCTTAAGGAATAATTTTGATGAATTTTTGAAATTGAGGAAATTATCCATTTGCCCTGATGCACTTTGACAGTGAGCTGACTTTCTTAAAAAAAAAAAAAAGTATCTCGGAATTACTTGAAATTTACCATCATAATAGTCATCATCGCCCTGAACAAGGATCCGTTGAAAATATTTGCAAAACTCTTAAGGAATATTTTTTAATGAATTTTTGAAAATCATGAAATGATCCATTTGCCCTGATGCACTTTGACAGTGAGCTGACTTTCTTAAAAAAAAAAAAAAAGTATCTCGGAATTACTTGAAATTCACCATCATAATAGTCGGCATCGCCCTAAACAAGGATCAGTTGAAAATATTTGCAAAACTCTTAAGGAATAATTTTAATGAATTTTTGAAATTGAGGAAATGATCCATTTGCCCTGATGCACTTTGACATAGAGCTGACTTTCTTCAAAAAAACAAAAAGATTCTCGGAATGACTTGAAATTTACCATCATCATAGTCGGCATCGCCCTGAACAAGGATCCGTTGAAAATATTTGCAAAACTCTTAAGGAATATTTTAAATGAATTTTTGAAAATCATGAAATGATCCATTTGCCCTGATGCACTTTGACAGTGAGCTGACTTTCTTAAAAAAAAAAAAAAAGTATCTCGGAATTACTTGAAATTTACCATCATAATAGTCGGCATCGCCCTGAACAAGGATCCGTTGAAAATATTTGCAAAACTCTTAAGGAATATTTTTAATGAATTTTTGAAAATCATGAAATGATCCATTTGCCCTGATGCACTTTGACAGTGAGCTGACTTTCTTCTCAAAAACAAAAAGTATCTCAGAATTACTTGAAATTTACCATCATAATAGTCGGCATCGCCCTGAACAAGGATCTGTTGAAATTTTTTGTAAACCTCTTAAGGAATAATTTAAATTAATTTTTGAAAATCATGAAATGATCCATTTGCCCTGATGCACTTTGACAGTGAGCTGACTATAGTCTTAAAAAAAAAGTATCTTGGAATGACTTGAAATTTAACGTCCGAATAGTCAGCATCGCCCTGAACAAGGATCCGTTGAAAATATTTGCAAAACTCTTAAGGAATATTTTTAATGAATTTTTGATATTGAGGAAATGATCCATTTGCCCTGATGCACTTTGACAGTGAGCTGACTTTCTTCAAAAAAACAAAAAGTATCTCGGAATGACTTGAAATTTACCATCATAATAGTCGGCATCGCCCTGAACAAGGATCTGTTGAAAATATTTGCATATCTCTCAAGGAATATTTTTAATGAATTTTTGAAAATCATGAAATGATCCATTTGCCCTGATGCACTTTGACAGTGAGCTGACTTTCTTCTCAAAAACAAAAAGTATCTCGGAATGACTTGAAATTTAACGTCATAATAGACGGCATCGTCCTGAACAAGGATCTGTTGAAAATATTTGCAAAACTCTTAAGGAATAATTTTAATGAATTTTTGAAATTATTAAAATGATCCATTTGCCCTGATTCTATATATATCTGTATATTTTTATATTTATATTTTGATCTATGTTTTTATATGTATATATATATTTATCTATATATATATTTTATATTTATATCTATATTTTATCTATCTGTATATATATATTTTTTTATCTATCTTTTATTGTGTATATATTTATCTATCTATATATTTTATATATATATATATATATATCTATATTTATATATATTTTTTTTCTATCTTTACCCACAGTCTACATATAATGCCCTGAACAACAGTGGCCTCTAGTGTTCATAAAGATGAACGACGTGACGACATGAACGACCTCCGTCCTTCATCAAACTCTCAGCAGCTCTGTTGGATTCCATCGTCCTCGAGTCCAAACCTGAGGAGATCACATGGTTCTGAGAGGTCAAGGGTCACGGGGCTGGAATGGGACATGTCATGGTGGTGGGGGGGGGGTATAAACTCTGAAAGAATTGAACCATAGAAAAGCTCTTTTGATGTTGTGACCACAATGTTGGACAGATGTTGATGGAGACACTGGTGTGTTTGTCAAACGTCCTCTTTATTCTTTATTCTTTATTCTTTATTCTTTATTCTTTATTCTTCATGGACAAAAACAAATGTGCTGTTTGCGGCCGATGGACCGAACCAGACGCCGTCACTTCACCAGAAGCCTTTAGAGGGCGACACTTCACGTCAGGACTCTGAGGTCCTCGCATCCCGCAGCGCTAACGCTCACACAGGCCTTAGCCTGAAAAGAGCTAAGGGAACTGTTCAGAATTAAGCTAATTAATTCGATTTTTGGCCACGAGAGGGCAGCAAAACAAGCTAAGTGAATGTGTTAGCAAACTGATAGCAAATGATATAAGCATTCACTACTACTTAGCTAATGTACCTTGGGTCTTTCAAGACTTTAGCAGCTAAATGCTAAGCTGTGTCGCCTAGCTTGTCAAATTCAGACTTTTAACTGTGTCAAACCGTAGATTTAAAAGAACAAACATGTTCTTCCAATTACAGCAAAGGCCTTACAAATATTTATTTTCTATTTATTTTGGTGGCATTAATAAATTATTAAAAAATTGTTGACCACTTGAGGGCAGCAAAGCCAGCTAAGTGAGTGTGTTAGCAAACTGATAGCAAATGATATAAGCATTCACTACTACTTAGTTTTAGCTAATTGTTTAGCTAATGTACTTTTGGTCTTTCAAGATGTTCTTTAGCAGCTAATTGCTAAGTTGTGTCGACTAGCTTGGCAAATTCAGACCTTTATCTGTGTCAAACCAGAGACAAATCTGCTACTTTATTTACCAAAATAATTCGATTTTTGTCCACTTGAGGGCAGCAAAACAAGCTATGGGAATGTGTTAGCAAACTGATAGCAAATGATATAAAGACCAACTACTACTTGTAATTTTATCTAATTTTAAAAAAAGATAATGAGCTAATTAAAAAACGTATTTAGCAGCTAAATGCTAAGCAGTGTCGACTAGCTTGTCAAACTGTAGATTTAAAGGTTTAAGTTTGATTTTCAAGTTCTTCCGCTTACAGCAAAGATTTATTTTCGATTTATTTTAGTGACATTAATAAATTAATTTAAAAAAATTGTTGTTCCCTTGAGGGCAGCAAAGCAAGCTAGGTGACTGTGTTAGCAAACGGATAGCAATGCTACGCAAAGATACATGAATGTGTCGTGTTACTTGTAGTTTTTACAACTTAATGTAGTTTTGGTCTTTCAAGATACCTATTCATTTATTTATTCATTAATTTGTTCTTTAGCAGCTAAATGCTAAGATGTGTTGACTAGCATGGCAAATTCACACATTTATCTGTGTCAAACCGTAGATTTAAAGGTTTAAAGGTTCCCATATATGTAAACATTTGGAAATTTAGCTTTATTTGCTATTTATTTAATATTTTAATATATTTGTCCCGTGCGGGCAGCAAAGCAAGCTAAGTGAGCGTATTAGCAAACAGATAGCAAATAGCTACGAGGGCCCACAGAGCATAGTTTTAGTTTATGTCGTTTTTGGTCTTTTAAGGTGGGAAAAATTGCATTTTTGGCCACTTTTTAGCAACATGAGGCTAAAGAGGACGCCATGATATTACACGACGACATAGCAATAGCGACATTTGTTGTTACATTTCACTTTATTTTCATCTATAAAAGTGTTGGTTTTGTTACAGATCGATGCTTTAAAGTGAACCCAGAGCAGAAACTACCGTTAGCTTCACGACGTCACGTGTATACAGTATATAGTGTGTGTATAAGTACCTCTCTGGACTTCACTTTCACTTCGAGGCTAACAGAGGAAGCTCTGTGTGGAGAGAGCGTTAGCCTGGATGATAAGAGTCCAGATAAACCACCGCGCCGCCGCCGCCCGCTAACGTCTGCTGAGGAAACGTGTCAACGAGTTCCTGCTAAAGGACACAAAGGACATTTTGAAGTCAAACACTCTGGCTTTACTGCGTTAGAGTGGATGTTTTTAAGCTAGCTGATGTTAGCTTAAATCATAACGTTCTCAGAAGATCCAACAAACATGGTTTTCTTTGGTGTTTAAGAGCTGCAGATGATGAAGGAGGAGGAGGAGGAGGTGGTAATAAATAAAGACCTGACCATATATGAGCAGTTCCTCTCCACATCACCTGGAGGAGCGACCTTTGACCTCGTCCTGTCGCAGCAGACCGAGACAAACGCTCTCAGATTTACAGCCGAGACGATGCTGCGCTCACGGCCCATAATAGGCTCTCCTCGTTCTTCTTCTTCTTCTTCTGCGGCGGCGGCGGCGGTTTCCCCCGAGCTCCACGCGCAGGAGGTCGTGTTGTGTGTGGTTGGTAAACAGAAACGGTCGCCGCGGCAACAAGGGGGGGAAACTGTTTTCAGAGTTCACGAGGCAGAAGAAAAGTGTCTTCGGCCGCGATTCCGCGAGTCTGATCTCACCTTTTACATCCGTCCATAAATGGCCTCGATCCGTCTGAAGGAGTCGTGTTAGCATGAGGCGCTTTAACGCTACACGCTACCGTCTTTGTAGGACACTTTTAACGTTAGCTTTAGAGTCATTTTAACTGTAATTTCATAAATAGTGTAAATTTTAAATAGTGCAGCGCCTAAACTTTAGGGGTTAGGGTTAGTTTTAACGCTCACTGTTAGCTTAACGCGCAGATACGGAAATAAAATAATAGTTTATTGTCCATAAAATACATGAAATGACACATTAAATACAGAAAACTATTTATTCATAACTCATAACACTAGGATTCACGTGTCATGAGCCAGCAGCCTGTTAGCTTAGCATAAAGGCTTAATTAAACTTAGAGGGGGAAAGTTAGCAAAAGTTAATGTTACAGTTACAGTTTGGGAAAAAAGTGGCTTTTACAACTTTAAGCTAGTATCCAGTGTCAACTTAAAAGGTAAAGCTGAGCCATGCTAAATATATAGCTGCTACACATTTAAGCTAATTGGTTGTCTATCAGCTCTCATAGCTCTGTAGAATTTTTAACATTTAACGGAATGCGCTTAAGAGAAGATTTATAGCACTCGCGTGTCGTGAGCCAGCAGCCAGTTAGCTTAGCATAAAGGCTGAATTAAGTGGCTGCTACAACTTTAAGCTAATATCCAGTGCTAACTTATAAGGTGAAGCTTATAAATGGCCTCGATCCATCTGAAGGAGTCGTGTTAGCACAAGACGCTTTATTGCTACACGGTCACGTCTTTGTAGGGCACTTTTAACGTTAGTTATCCTGCTTTAAAGTCATTTTATCTTTCACGGCGGTAGGTGGCGCCACAACATGATTTCAAAACATAAACATGATTTGCAGTCTGCAAAATTTTTTGTCTGTACTGTTGTTGTTGGTGAGTTCAGTTTGTTATATGAACATTATTCCTGAGTCTCTGTGACACATTAGGAGGATTTTTACGGCCGGCGTTTTTAGATTTATTACATAATGCACCTTTAACGCTGTCGGTCGAATCTGTCGCTAAATTCGCAGCTCTTACCGAGAAACGGCAATCCCTTAATCCCCAGAAACGAGGGCTGCCAAGATGGCTGCCGCTGTTGCCGTGTCATGGCAGCAGGTAAATATTGACGTCTGGCTGAGCGGACGACAGCTCAGAGCACTCAAACGTAGCCCGGTATTGAACCCCCGGGTTCTGGACTTGAGCCCCCTTCCATTAATTTGCGTGCTATTTCAGCGGCGCGTCGGCCACATAGCGACATAGCGACATAGCCGCGCAGCTGTCGACTTTCATCTGGGCTTGGAGTTGAGGCCGCGGGGATAAAGCCGAGCGCAGTGGAGCTCAGGCCGTCCCACAATCCACTGCATTCCCGGAATAGTCGCAAGTCGACAGCCTGGAGATTGTGTCATTTACACGGATTCGAAGCACAAATAATGTTTTCAGAAACATCAATATCTTGTTGCGGTGTTGCTATGGCGACGCAGCATGAGAACAGACAGACTGTGAGAAAAAAAAAAAAAAACCTGATTCTCTTCCGCTGCACAAAACTCCACTGAGAAAATCTGCGAGGTCGACGGCTACGTCGCTTTGGTCCGTTTGTGTCGTGCTAAGCTAAATCTGCTACAAAGGATTTCAAACTCCAAACTCACGAGATGACGAGTTAGAACTCGTGAAGGAGCTCGTGAAATCTATGATTTTCTCTATGGAGTTTGGTGTGAAAGTTAACTTAGCTATGCTAAATATATAGCTGCTACACATTTAAGCTAATTCGTTGTCTATCAGCTCTCATAAATCTGTAGAATTTCACATTTAATGAAATGCGCTTAAGAAAAGATTGATAGCATTCACGTGTCGTGAGCCAGCAGCCAGTTAGCTTAGCATAAAGGCTGAATTAAACTTAAGGGTGGAAAGTTAGCAAAAGTTAAATTCAGAAAGTTAATGATACAGTTTAAAAATACGCTTTGCCAGTAAGTGGCTGCTACAACTTTAAGCTAATATCCAGTGCCAGTTTATAAGGTGAAGCTTAGCCATGCTAAATATATTGCTGCTACACATTTAAGCTAATTCGTTGTATATCAGCTCTCACAACTCTGTAGAATTTCACATTTCATGAAATGCGCTTAAGAGAAGATTGATAGCGCTCACGTGCAGTGAGCCAGCAGCCAGTTAGCTTAGCATAAAGGCTGAATTAAACGTAGGGGGGGAAAGTTAGCACAAGGTACATGTAGAAGGTTAATGATACAGTTTAGAATACGCTTTGCCATTAAGTGGCTGCTACAACGTTAAGCTAATATCCAGTGCCAACTTATAAGGTGAAGCTTAGCCATGCTAAATATATAGCTGCTACACAAGTAAGCTAGTTGGTTGTCAGCATGTGAAACTGGCTATCAGCTGCACTAATCATTAACATGGTATATAAGTTACAGATTTATGAATTGATGTGTTTAGGCTAACCCTAGCTGTGTTAAACAGTTGCTAACACATTCGGCTAACCTGTTATTGGGTTCACCAATATTTTGTAATTCTTTAAAAGGCATCACTTTGTGAAAATGTAAGCGACAGAATAAACAATAACAATTTGGTGGCGCTAGCTTAAACTTACTGTTTCATGAAAGGTAATGTTTTTAGGATAACATTAGCAACGTTTATGTGTTTATCAGCTGTTTTTTTTTTGTATAAATATCAACGTTCATGTGACTCAAAGAGCCTTGTTATGTGTTGATGATCTCATGGGGATGATGTGGCCAAAACCTGTCAAACACAACCACCTTTCACACACACACACACACACACACACACACACACACACACACACACACACACACACACACACACACACACACACAGTTAAATCTCGCCCACACACTCTGCTACATCACTCTCCGTCCTCCATCTTACACTCCGTCTCTCTCGTCTCTGTATGACTGTGAGTGTGTGGGTAAAGTTCATGTATGAGGCAGTGGGGGTGTTTGGGGGGGGGGGGGGGCTATAATGTCTGGCTGACACTAGCTAGTGATAAAACCCCAAACATTTATGTTTTCATTGGCGTGGGTTTAGCAACTTCCTGTCTGCAGGAACGAGTTGGTGATAGCCCAAGTGCGTTTCCATGAAATTTAGGCGTGAATCTGCCCACGGATGACATCACAGAAAGTAAATCCCCTCTGCCAACAGACTATGGTTTCATCCAAAACTGATTTGGTGGATATTCAGATCTCACATTTCACGTTTATGTAAGATAGCGATAGCTATATGCAGCTAAAGGTCAACGCAGATCCCAGAGATTCTTCTGGATCCAGTGGATCAAAGGTTGCAGAAGGTCTTTGCTTTCTGATGCATGATGTTTCCATCACGGTACAGCTCAGTTTGGTACAGTACGGTATGGTTTGGAACAGTAAAGCCCTGGTGCCAGGCTTGCGTTCGACTGACAGCGGCACCTTTACTTGATAGCCGGGGGTTTGGGGTGTCACGTGGACAACGAACAACAATGGTGGACGTCCAGCAGCTCGGTTGGATCGAGGTTTGTTCGAGAACGGACCGCAGGCCTTTGCGTAGACTCCTGTCGTTCTTCTGTTGCCCGATCAGCTGAGCGTCATGAGTGGAGCTAGGACCAAACCATACCCTTTTACTCTGGTAGCTCAAGGGAAGGAGAGCCAAAGAACGGAACAGTTGGGCCTGGTTCTTTTGGCACGATTCCTAATGGACTACTGGTTTGGAACGGTAAAGCCCGGGTGCCTGGCTTGCGTTCGACTGACAGCGGCACCTTTACTTGATAGCCCGGGGTTTGGGATGTCACGCGGACAACGAACAACAATGGTGGACGTCCAGCAGCTCGGATGGATCGAGCTTTGTTTGAGAACGGACCGCAGTCCAACTCTGGCTGGGAGATTCCCCAGGCGCTCCCAGGACACCGAGGAGATCCCTCCACCTCGTCCCTGGGAACTCCATCCAGTTGGACGTGTCAGGATCTCCTCCCTACGGGGTCGGCCCGGTCGCATCCTCACCAGATGCCCGAACCACTCGCACCCAGTCACTTAGGGACAACCCTGCAACCCTCATGAGATTCATTTCAGGCCGCTTGTACCCACGATCTGGTTCCTTCAGAGCCTTCACTCGTGACGACAGCTGAGGGTATGAACGAAGATCAACCGCTAGATCCCCAGGCGCTCCCAGGACACCGAGGAGATCCCTCCACCTCGTTCCCTGGGAACTCCTTCCAGTTGGACGTGTCAGGAACTCCTCCCTACGGGGTCGGCCCGGTCGCGTCCTCACCAGATGCCCGAACCACTCTCGCCCCGTCTCTTAGGGACAACCGTGCAACCCTCATGAGATTCATTTCGGCCGCTTGTACCCATGGTCGGAGCCTTCACTCCGACGTGACGACAGCTGAGGGTATGAACGAAGATCGACCGCTAGATCAAGAGCTCGCTTTGAAACTGTTGACGTTTCTTGCATTAATAGATAGATTTGCCCTCTCCGGTCTTCACAGTTCAACATCTGGAAATACAATGAGGAACATTTACCACCAGGAGCAGCAGCAGCAGCAGCAGCAGCAGCAGCTTCTCTCGCACACTTATTAAAGTGTCCTAAAGATGATGGAGTGTGACCTTGACGACAAGACATGTTACTACACGTGGTCTCACTGTCTCGTTTTCGGGCTGCGTTCGGTCGAGTTTGTTGGGCGGTGTTTTTGTGGCGGTGTGTTTTTGAAAGTATTGTCGTGTCCGTATTGTGTGGTTCCTGGTGGTGTTTGTGAGTCCGCGCTCAGCTGCTCTTTGTTCCAGGATCCCAGGGGGAGCTGAGACGAGGCTGCATGGGAACGCTGCGATGGGAAAGTGGGCCAGCGGCTCCTCAGCGCTTCGCTGGAGAGCTCCTTAAAAGGCCTGGAGAGATGATGTCGTGGACTCTTTCCTTCTCCCTCACCCCCCCCCCATTTATGTTTTTTTTAGCAGTGGAGAAGCCCAGCAGCAGCAGCAGCATCAGAGCCAGGATTTGGCCAAACTCATCATATCAACACACGACACAGATGTGACTTCAGTGAGCTGAAAAAAGCCGTTTTAATATATGACAAAAAAAAGTTGAGATCCAGATTGGGTTAATTCTGCTCAAAGTTAGAGTTCAAAGTCAGTACAAAGAATTTTGCAGAACTGTGGCAAAAGTTCCCTTTTTTTAGCAAAAAGCAGAAGTGATCGAAACGCAACATCAACGCAACGGCAGCGAGCGTTGAGATGAAGAAGTTGGCGTTTGGGCAACAGCGAAACGGTTTGTCAGGTGGACCTGTAATCTGTAATCTGTAATCTGTGTCACAAACAACAGAATAAATAGCGGATGTTTCCTCGCGCAGCTGCTAGCCCGCTAAAATTTTCCGCCACGGGGGGTCAAGAACCGCGTTGTGGGGCCGAAATGACCTCCTTAACCCCCGTGTGAGCTCCTCGTCGCCGGGGGGTCTCAGGTCCACAGAGCGTCTGGGGAATGCGCCGCGAACACTTTATGGACATATATGTACCAGCGCTTTGACGTCTTTGCTATTTTTAGCGCCCGCCCGCCCCGTCAGACCACTGGAGGTTGTTATGATGATGTCAGGGAAGCTTTCAAAATAAATCGGATTGTTTATCTTTGGTTACACTTCCTGACCGCTTCTCATGTCATGTGTGTTTGTGTTTATCTGTCTGTGGAACTGGAATTCTTTTTTTCTTCTCGGGCCGCTTCAGTGGAGAGACTCCGTTTTCTTGCATCCACATCTTCAGCTTTATTACAAAGCGTAACCAAAACTTGTCTTATTTCTCAGTTCGATGATTGATGAGCGGTGGAGCTGATAAACAGATAAACGTTGTGAATGTTAGCCTAAAAACACCACCTATCCATTGTTAGCACAGTCAATTTGTCTTCTTTACCACTCCAGATATTTGAAGTGATGCTATTTACAGAGTAAGATGGTTGATAACGTGTCACGATTGTACAAAAACAAAACAAAGATGCGGGTGGAGCTGACAAACACCTGATAAACACATAAAAATGGCTAATGTTAGCCTAAAAACGCTACCTTCCCATATTACCTTTCATAAAACAGCAACTTTAAGCTAGTGCCACCAACTTGTTATCGTTAATTCTGTCGTCATTTTTCGTCAAGTGATGCTTTTTAGAGAATTACAAAAACAGGTTAGCCAAATATGTTAGCAACTGGTTAACACAGCTAGGCTTAGCCTAAAGACATCAATTTGTAAATCTGTAACTGATATATCATGTTAATAATTAGTGCAGCTGAGAGCCAGTTTGCTAGATACTGCTGACAAACAACTAGCTTATGTGTAGCAACTATATATTTAGCATGGCTAAGCTTCCCCTTATCAGTTGGCACTGAATACTAGCTTAAAGTTCTTCATCTTCAGTTCGATGATTGATGAGCGGTGGAGCTGATAAACAGATAAACGTTGTGAATGTTAGCCTAAAAACACCACCTATCCATTGTTAGCATCGCAAATTTGTCTTCTTTACCACTCCAGATATTTGAAGTGATGCTATTTGCAGAGTTAGATGGTTGATAACGCGTCACGATTGTACAAAAACAAAACAAAGATGCGGGTGGAGCTGATAAACACATAAACATGGCTAATGTTAGCCTAAAAACACTACCTTCTTATATTAACTTTTCATAAAACAACAACTTTAAGCTAGCACCACCAACTTGTTATCGTTAATTCTGTCGTCATTTTTCGTCAAGTGATGCTTTATAGAGAATTACAAAAACAAGTTAGCCAAATATGTTAGCAACTGGTTAACACAGCTATGGTTAGCCTAAAAACATTGATTTGTAAATATGTAACTTATATATAATGTTAATAATTAGTGCAGCTGAGAGCCAGTTTAATAGATACTGCTGACAAACAACTAGCTTATGTGTAGCAACTATATATTTAGCATGGCTAAGCTTCACCTTATCAGTTGGCACTGAATACTAGCTTAAAGTTCTTCATCTTCAGTTCGATGATTGATGAGCGGTGGAGCTGATAAACAGATAAACGTTGTGAATGTTAGCTTAAAAACACCACTTATCCATTGTTAGCACAGTCAATTTGTCTTCTTTACCACTCCAGATATTTGAAGTGATGCTATTTACAGAGTTAGATGGTTGATAACGCGTCACGATTGTACAAAAACAAAACAAAGATGCGGGTGGAGCTGACAAACACCTGATAAACACATAAAAATGGCTAATGTTAGCCTAAAAACGCTACCTTCCCATATTACCTTTCATAAAACAACAACTTTAAGCTAGCACCACCAACTTGTTATCGTTAATTCTGTCGTCAAGTGATGCTTTTTAGAGAATTACAAAAACAAGTTAGCCAAATATGTTAGCAACTGGTTAACACAGTATGCTTAGCCTAAAAACATCAATTTGTAAATCTGTAACTTATATATCATGTTAATAATTAGTGCAGCTGAGAGCCAGTTTGATAGATACTGCTGACAAACAACTAGCTTATGTGTAGCAACTATATATTTAGCATGGCTAAGCTTCACCTTATCAGTTGGCACTGAATACTAGCTTAAAGTTGTAGCGGCCACTTAATGTTAGCCTAAAACCATTACCTTCCCATATTACCTTTCATAAAACTGCAACTTTAAGCTAGCACCACCAACTTGTTACTTTTTAATTCTGTCGTCTCTACCGGCCAGTTAGCCAGCTAGCTTAAATGTGTTAGCAACTGGTTAACACAGCTAGGGTTAGCCTGAAAATATGAATTCATAAATCTGTAACTGATATAACATTTCAGTTACAGATATACTGCAGACAAACAACTAGCTTAAATGTGTAGCAGCTATATATTTAGCACGGCTCAGCTTCACTTTATAAGTTGACACTGGATACTAGCTTAAAGTTGTAGCAGCCACTTTTTCTAAACTGTAAAAAGTTTAATTCAGCCTTTATGCTAAGCTAAGTGGTTGCTGGCTCACTACACGTGAGCGCTATCAATGTATAATGTCTGAACATTTGTTTGCTTGTTTCCAGCGCACCAGAGACGAAACTGGAATATACAGATCTCATCAGGCAGGGGAACGCCGTCCTATCGCGTTTACATTCAGACGCTCGTGAGAGAGTGTTTTCAGGCGGCGTACGAAGACTCCTGAGTCCTGAGTGTTTTCCCGTTTGGCCGTTGACAGGTTTGCTACGTTTGATGAACAGCGTCAGTCCTCACCCTGTCTGCAGCGACGCCGCCGCACCTCGCCGCGAGGCCTCAGTGCAGCAGATAACGCGGCAGCGGGTCACGGCCAATCAAACGACACCATCGCGCAGGCCTCGCTGCTCGGAAACCTCGTGACACTGGCCTCATTAGTCAAAGATTGTGGGTTCAATTCCCCTCTGTTGTCAAAAAAAAAAAAGTCATAGGTTTGTATGTTGTCTAAAATTTGACACATTTTTTTGAAAATATTGTTTTTGTCCAAAATTTGACAAAAACATCATCCAATACTATGTTGTTCAAAATTTGACCTTTTTTTTTTTTTTTTTTTTTTAATTGGTTCAAAATTTGACAAAAACTTCATACTATGTCGTCCAAAATTTGACAATTTTTTATTTAAATATTTTTTTTGTCCAAAATTTGACAAAAACGTCATACTATACTATGTCGTCCAAAATTTGACAATTTCTTTTGAAAATATTTTTTTTTGTCCAAAGTTTGACAAAAACGTCATACCATACTGTCGTCCAAAATTTGAATTTTTTTTTTGAAAATATTTTTTTTTGTCCAAAATTTTACAAAAACATCTTACTTTCGTCCAAATTTTGACAATGTTTTTTGAAAATATTATTTTTGTCCAAAATTTTACAAAAACGTCATACTATACTATTTAGTCCAAAATTTGACAATTTCTTTTGAAAATATTTTTTTTTGTCCAAAGTTTGACAAAAACGTCATACCATACTGTCGTCCAAAATTTGAATTTTTTTTTTGAAAATGTTTTTTTTTGTCCAAAATTTTACAAAAACGTCTTACTTTCGTCCAAATTTTGACAATGTTTTTTGAAAATATTATTTTTGTCCAAAATTTTACAAAAACGTCATACTATACTATGTTGTTCAAAATTTGACAATTTTTTTATTTTTTAAAAAAAATTGGTCCAAAATTTGACAAAAACGTCACACTATGTCGTCCAAATTTTGAAAAATGTTTATTTAAATATTTTTCTGTCCAAAATTTGACAAAAACGTTATACCATACTGTCGTCCAAAATTGTAATTTTTTTTTTGAAAAATTTTTCTGGGTGTTCTCCGGGTTCTTCGGCTTCCTCCCACAGTCCAAAAACATGCGATATGGGGATAAGGTCAATTGTTCGCTCTAAATTGACCGTAAATAGAGCGTCCAGGGTGTACGGTCATAGGCACAGCACCCCCTGGGGGTAGCTAAAGGATGGATGGATGGATTGACCCGTAGATAGGGTTAGGGTTAGGGGTCTGCCGATCATTTCATTTCCACAGAGTTGACGTTACCGTGTCTTGGTCAGACCTCAGACAGCAGATTCCCAGATGTCCAGTTGTCCTGGTCGGTATCTTCTTCTTCTTCTTCTTTGCCTGCGAGCTTTTCCACCGAGCTGCTGAAAACACTGATAATCACATGTGGGTGGCAGCACTGTACGGGGGAGAGGAGCACTTAGCTATTTTTACGCTGCTGCTGCTGCTCGAGGGCTTCTTTTGTGAAGTGTGTGGATGGAATTTAACCGCACATCATTTTTCTTCCATATCTTGCGTAACTCGAGGCCTTCATTTTTGTGAATTTCGGAAAAAACGAGCCCTCGGAGATCTGATACCTACTGTATCTCTGAAGACATTCCTGCAGTAAGACTTTTACCTTCTGAGCAGATGATCGATGATCGGGGAAAAACGCCGCAGCCGAACAGAAATCCACCGTAACGCGTCGTAGATTCTCGGGGATTAGCGAGACCGTGGGAGACGAAACGGGATCTGCGTCACCTGTTGATCGTAGTCCGTGACAAACGGGACGGTCTGCGACCTCTGAACTCTGAGAATTTTTGCCCACCGGGCCGTCATCCGCGAGGTTGAGTTCGTCAGTTTGCGATGCGTAAGCGGTGTTAAAACCCGATAGCGATCTCTACGGCTAAAAGAAGAAACTCTACGGTTAACGAGATAAACGTCGGTGTCAGTGAAAGTGTCCTGTTCAGCTTTCGTGCAAAACACTTATATATTAGTTTGATTTAATTGTTCTTTTCACAGTTGACAAACCGCCGATAAACACATAAACATGGCTAATGTTAGCCTAAAAACCATTACCTTTCATAAAACTGCAACTTTAAGCTAGCACCACCAACTTGTTATTGTTAATTCTGTCGTCTCTACCGGCCTACATTTTCACAACGTTAGCCAGCTAGCTTAAATGTGTTAGCAACTGCTTAACACAGCTAGGGTTAGCCTAAAAACTTGAATTCATAAATCTGTAATTTGTATAACATGTTAATAATTAGTACAGTCAGTTTGATAGATACTGCTGACAAACAACTAGCTTAAATGTGTAGCAACTATATATTTAGCATGGCTAAGCGTCACCCTATCAGTTGGCACTGAACACTAGCTTAAAGTTGTAGCAGCCACTTAATGGCTAAGCTTATTCTTAACTGTAACTTGTGCTAACTTTCCCCCCTAAGTTTAATTCAGCCTTTATGCTAAGCTAACGGGCTGCTGGCTCACTACTACTGTGTGTGGTAAAAATAATAACAAAGAGATAAACCTCGGTGTCGGTGGAAGTGTTCTGTTCAGCTTTCATGCAAAACACTTATAATAGTTTGATTTAATTGTTCTTTTCACAGTTGACAAACCGCTGATAAACACATAAACATGGCTAATGTTAGCCTAAAAACCATTACCTTTCATAAAACTGCAACTTTAAGCTAGCACCACCAACTTGTTATTGTTAATTCTGTCGTCTCTACCGGCCTACATTTTCACAACGTTAGCCAGCTAGCTTAAATGTGTTAGCAACTGCTTAACACAGCTAGGGTTAGCCTAAAAACTTGAATTCATAAATCTGTAACTTGTATAACATGTTAATTATTAGTGCAGCTGAGAGCCAGTTTGATAGATACTGCTAACAAACAACTAGCTTAAATGTGTAGCAACTATATATTTAGCATGGCTAAGCATCACCTTATCAGTTGGCACTGAACACTAGCTTAAAGTTGTAGCAGCCACTTAATGGCTAAGCTTATTCTTAACTGTAACTTGTGCTAACTTCCCCCCCCTAAGTTTAATTCAGCCTTTATGCTAAGCTAACGGGCTGCTGGCTCACTACTACTGTGTGAAGAACTCTACAACAGGTTAAAATAATAAAAACGAGATAAACGTCGGTGTCCGTGGAAGTGTCCTGTTCAGCTTTCATGCAAAACACTTATATATTAGTTTGATTTAATTGTTCTTTTCACAGTTGACAAACCGCCGATAAACACATAAACATGGCTAATGTTAGCCTAAAAACCATTACCTTTCATAAAACTGCAACTTTAAGCTAGCACCACCAACTTGTTATTGTTAATTCTGTCGTCTCTACCGGCCTACATTTTCACAACGTTAGCCAGCTAGCTCAAATGTGTTAGCAACTGGTTAACACAGCTAGGGTTAGCCTTAAAACTTGAATTCATAAATCTGTAACTTGTATAACATGTTAATAATTAGTACAGTCAGTTTGATAGATACTGCTGACAAACAACTAGCTTAAATGTGTAGCAACTATATATTTAGCATGGCTAAGCGTCACCCTATCAGTTGGCACTGAACACTAGCTTAAAGTTGTAGCAGCCACTTAATGGCTAAGCTTATTCTTAACTGTAACTTGTGCTAACTTTCCCCCCTAAGTTTAATTCAGCCTTTATGCTAAGCTAACGGGCTGCTGGCTCACTACTACTGTGTGTGGTAAAAATAATAACAAAGAGATAAACCTCGGTGTCGGTGGAAGTGTTCTGTTCAGCTTTCATGCAAAACACTTATAATAGTTTGATTTAATTGTTCTTTTCACAGTTGACAAACCGCTGATAAACACATAAACATGGCTAATGTTAGCCTAAAAACCATTACCTTTCATAAAACTGCAACTTTAAGCTAGCACCACCAACTTGTTATTGTTAATTCTGTCGTCTCTACCGGCCTACATTTTCACAACTTTAGCCAGCTAGCTTAAATGTGTTAGCAACTGGTTAACACAGCTAGGGTTAGCCTAAAAACTTGAATTCATAAATCTGTAACTTGTATAACATGTTAATAATTAGTACAGTCAGTTTGATAGATACTGCTGACAAACAACTAGCTTAAATGTGTAGCAACTATATATTTAGCATGGCTAAGTGTCACCCTATCAGTTGGCACTGAACACTAGCTTAAAGTTGTAGCGGCCACTTAATGGCTAAGCTTATTCTTAACTATAACTTGTGCTTATTCAGCCTTTATGATAAGCTAACGGGCTGCTGGCTAACTACTACTGTGTGAAGAACTCTAGGACAGGTTAAAATAATAACAAAGAGATAAACGTCGGTGTCAGTTTGATAGATACTGCTGACAAACAACTAGCTTATGTGTAGCAACAATATATTTGGCATGGCTAAGCGTCACCTTCTTTTCACAGTTGACAAACAGCTGATAAACACATAAACATGGCTAATGTTAGCCTAAAAACCATTACCTTTCATAAAACTGCAACTTTAAGCTAGCACCACCAACTTGTTATTGTTAATTCTGTCGTCTCTACCGGCCTATTTGAATGAAGTAACCGTTTTTGGCCACTTTTAAGCATCATTACTCGCTGCTAGAAAGCTATAGCTAGCACACGTGTTGGCGTACGTCATCCGGACGGTTGGTCCGATTGGTTGTCGGGCTTATCCTGTTGCCTCCATCGGTCACGCCTCTGGGAGCGACTGGAATCAGGGCAACTCTGCAGGGTAAACGTACGTCAGTGTTGTGTCTACGACTTTCTCGGCTACCTTGGCAACTTGAGGATTTGTTTGTAATTGCGTTAACGAGGACGGTGTCCATGAGCAGCAGCAGCAGCAGCAGATTTAAAAATAACCTCACTCTCTCTCCTGGTGTGGTCATCTGTAATCGTGTAATCTTTCTCCACAATCATCCTCGGGAACCATCGCTTTTTCCACCAGATGATTCAACTGCAGCTTCTCACGCTAACATAACAGGCTTCGCCGCAGCTCCAGATTTTAGCCTATTATTAGCCCCCAATTTTTTTATTTTTTTCTCCTCCCGATGAAACAAGGTCACTCAAACAGCCTCGTCTTATTAAAGCCGTCACTGCTCATCTGGCCTTAAAGAAACACACGTATCTGACGTAGCGCTGTCAGCGCGCGCTTGAATTGAGCTAGCGCAATTTAAACGTCCTTTGTCATCGCGACGCAATAATGACGCGGGATTGAAAGAGCAGAATGAAACCATGGGATGGCGGCGCGGCCTCCGCTAAGTGAAAGCTACTATTTCTGTCCAGTGTTGGAGCTCAGCTGTCGTCTAGCTAGCCCCCCCCAGCCCCCCCCCCCCCCCACCCCGCTGTACTACCCTGAAACCTTAAACCTGGTTGCAGGGTCCTTCCACGAAGATTTCTGAATGGGAACACAAGGCAAGCGTTATCTGACGAGTGGATATTTTGTTTGAAATGCCGCAGCAGCCACAGTCAGCGTTTATTGCGATGCTAAATTCATGCTAACCTCCCGTCCAAGTGGTTAGTTAGACGTTTAACTGACATTACAATACGGAGAAACATAGCATTGACTGCAATATAACACAGTGGTGTTGTGTTGCAGCTTACTTTATCGCTAGGTTCCCGTCCATTGCTGCCATTAGCATTCAGTTAACATTGTTTAGTTAGCGGTTTCAGGTACCTCAGGACGTCGATATAAAAATGTCGACAGTGTTCGTTTTTCAAGCTTCTGTCAGTGATGTCGCATTGTGGCTAACTTTATTGCTAGGTTTCTTCTCGGTTGCTGCCATTAGCATTCAATTAGCTTCAATCTGCATTGTTTAGTTAGCGGTTTCAGGTACCTCAGGAAGTTGTACACAGAACTATTACCCTGCAGAGATGATGTCACGTTAAGTGTTGATATAAAAAGTTATTTTTAGTCAGTGATGTTGCGTTTTGGCTAACTTTGTTGCTAGGTTAGTTAGACGTCTAACTGACATTATAATATGGAGAAACATAGCATTAACTACAATATAACACAGTGATGTTGTGTTGCGGCTAACTTTATCGCTAGGTTCCCGTCCATTGCTGCCATTAGCATTCAGTTAACATTGTTTAGTTAGCGGTTTCAGGTACCTCAGGACGTCGATATAAAAATGTCGACAGTGTTCGTTTTTCAAGCTTCTGTCAGTGATGTCGCATTGTGGCTAACTTTATTGCTAGGTTTCTTCTCGGTTGCTGCCATTAGCATTCAATTAGCTTCAATCTGCATTGTTTAGTTAGCGGTTTCAGGTACCTCAGGAAGTTGTACACAGAACTATTACCCTGCAGAGATGATGTCACGTTAAGTGTTGATATAAAAAGTTATTTTTAGTCAGTGATGTTGCGTTTTGGCTAACTTTGTTGCTAGGTTAGTTAGACGTCTAACTGACATTATAATATGGAGAAACATAGCATTAACTACAATATAACACAGTGATGTTGTGTTGCGGCTAACTTTATCGCTAGGTTCCCGTCCATTGCTGCCATTAGCATTCAGTTAACATTGTTTAGTTAGCGGTTTCAGGTACCTCAGGACGTCGATATAAAAATGTCGACAGTGTTCGTTTTTCAAGCTTCTGTCAGTGATGTCGCATTGTGGCTAACTTTATTGCTAGGTTTCTTCTCGGTTGCTGCCATTAGCATTCAATTAGCTTCAATCAGCATTGTTTAGTTAGCGGTTTCAGGTACGTCAGGAAGTTGTACACACAACTATTACACTGCAGAGATGATATCATGTTAAGTGTTGAGATAAAAATGTCGACAAAGTTATTTTTAGTCAGTGATGTTGTGTTTTGGCTAACTTTATTGCTAGGTTCTTGTCTATTGTTGCCATTAGCATTCAATTAGCATCAATCGGCATTGTTTAGTTAGCAGTTTCAGGTACCTCAGGAAATTGTAGACACAACACTGACATCATATTACAGTTGTAGAGATCGTATGATATCAACTGTTGACATAAAAATTACGACAATGTTATCTGTCATGTTGTGGCTAACGTTATCGCTAGGTTCCTGTCCATTATTAGCGTCGCACAACACTGCAGTTGACCAATCTGCTTGAAACTTGATATGTGAGACCAAGGGCTTGCCCTGAACACGCCTGCAAAGTATGACCTGCACACAGGAAGTACATTATCCGAAACCGGAAGTGCCCTTTAACTCGGCCGTACATTGACCGATCGGCTCGAAAACTTCACGTGTGAGCCCTGAACACATTTGATGAAAATGCACCTACACACAGGAAGTGAATTGTCCGATACCGGAAGTGCCCTGATACTCGCCCGTACATTGACCAATCGGCTCGAAACGTCATATGTGAGACCAGAACACATTTGATGAAAATGTACCTGCACACAGGAAGTGCATTGTCCGAAACCGGAAGTGCCCTGTAACTCGCCCGTACATTGACCGATCGGCTCGAAACTTCATATGTGAGACCAAGGGCCCGCCCTGAACACATATGCAAACTATGACCTGCACACAGGAAGTACATGTCCGAAACCGGAAGTGCCCTTACATTGACCAATTCACTCGAAACTTCATATGTGAGAACAAGGGCCTGCCCTGAACACATTGGATGAAAATGTACCTGCACACAGGAATTGCATTGTCCAAAACAGGAAGTGCCCTGTAACTCGCCCGTGCATTGACCAATGGGCTTGAAACTTCATATGTGAGACCGAGGGCCTGCCCTGAACATGTCTGCGAACTACGACCCGCACACATTTGTTCCTGTGTTTGACGGCTGACGAGAGGATCCAGAAAAAGCTGGAACACGAGAACGAGAAAAAACGCAGAGGAGGTGCCATAGGAACAGAAATGGAAAACAACGAGCCTGATACCCAAACTGAGCAGCTTGTGCTAAAACTGCACACAGTGTTGGAGACGCGCCACTTTGAGTCACTCCCACACACTTCATTCTCTCAAGGAATAAGAAGAAGAGCAAATAGAGACGAGAGTGAAACGGAACGAAAGACGAAATGCTGATAGTGATGCGGCGTCGCGTCGATGAACGCGATATTTTGCAGCGATTGAGTCAAAAATATGTTATATGTAAATACAACAGCTGCGGAAGGGAAGAACAAACAGGAAGCTTTACAGATCGTTTGCGACTGCGTTCACTGTACGTCCGAGTCTTTCCTTTACGTAACAGTTGTGCTGTTGACATTGTTCATTATAAGCAAACGAAGGCGACGTTTGCAGAGTTTAATGATGCAAACACCTGCAGGGACAAATTCCCTTGAAGGTTTGTTTCTTTTGTTTGAATTCTGTTAAAAATGGATTCGAATCGAACGATAAACCCGATCGAGCAGATTCTAAAGGATTTTTAAAGACGCAGTGCGTAACCTTTGATCGCTCGACCCGTCGTCTTTCCGCGTTCACCACAGCTGGACTGACTTTCCTCCTTTGCTGTGTTTTCGCGTCATAAAGGATGAGGAAAAAATGTTTAATTCTAAAAAAAACTTTTTTTTTTAAAAACACACAATGGCTCACGATTCACAGTGTGTGTCTGAAGTGGCGTCTTTTACGTCTCAAAATTGTCTTTAAACCACAAAAAATAACATCATTATCGTCTGTAACGCCCAAATAAAAAAGCACTTTTCGCCTTATTTTTAACCCTAGTTTGAGGTCGGACCGTCCCATCATCAGTGATGACAGGTGTCCTGAATTCCCCTCCGTTTGTTTTTATTAGACGGCCAACAAAGAAAAGGTTATGCATGACACAGTTGTGACGCTGTTTTCAGGAGAATAATAAGAAGAAGAAGAAGAAAAGGGAAAATCCCTGCTTAAGTTCATTGATTTAATATTTAAAATGACATTTCCTGGAATTAAGTGAAAAGAGAGGTGACATTTAAGAATTATTTGGTACTTTTGAGTACTTTTCTACATGAAATGCAATGCATTTCGTGTTTCTGACATGGATATAATACATCTGCAAACACCTGTGTCACATTTAGGAATGGTTTAAAGGCAGAAAATGAAAATAAAGCACAAAATCTTCCATTAATAGTGCCACCGTGTGACTACGGCAGCCCCAAATGGACAAACCAGACCAGACCAATGCACCGTTTTATAACAATTGTATTTTAAACGGCAATATAAGCCAATTTAAGCCAAAACAAAACAATTACTGATGCCAAAAACACGCTAGCACCCATTTTCTATATAAAATCTGACCCAATTTGACCCATAAAATAAAGATAATAACATGACATTTAATTAACCCTTTCAGGTACGACTCAACCATTTGGTTGAGGCCTGTATCTGAAATACAGTAGGGTCTAATTTAAAAATAATAAATATTGATTGTCGTTATTGTTACCATAAGTAAATAAAATGAAAAATAAAAAATGCGAAGATTTTTTTTTTATTTTAATATAATTTTTTCTTGGTGTGCACCATAAAGGGTTAATTTCTACCTCTTATAAAGTGTAGTAAAATAATAAAACCCAGAATTACAGAATTGTATATTTGTATGTATTAGCACACAGGAAGTACATTTTCCGAAACCGGAAGTGCCCTTTAACGCGCCCCTACATTGACCGACCGTTGTTTGGTTAGCACAGGAAGTTGTAGACACAACGGTGACATAATATTACCTCCGTAGAGATACGACGTTAAACGTTGATGTGAATATGTCGACAATTAAAGCTACTAGTTGTGTTGTGGCTAACTATCCAATAATACCATTAGCGCTCCGTTAGCTTCAATTAATGAATTGCATTCAAAACAAGGGTGAAGAAGTCATATGACGAGCTATTTTACTGTTAGCAATGAAAGCCATTAGCGGGACACACAGGAAGTAGACTGTTGTAAAACAGGAAGTGCCCTTTACTGTATGTAAATGTACCTGCACACAGGAAGTACATTGTCCGAAACCGGAAGTGCCTTTTTACCTGCCCTTAGATTGACCGACCGGCTCAAAACTTCATTATGTGAGACCTGTAACACATTTGATAAAAATGTACCTGCACACAGGAAGTGCATTGTCCGAAACCGGAAGTGCCCTTTAACTCGCACTTACATTGACCAACCAGCTCGAAACTTCATATGTGAGACCTATAACACATTTGATGACAATGTACCTGCACACAGGAAGTACATTGTCAGAAACCGGAAGTGCCCTTTAACTCGCACGTACATTGAACGACCGGCTCGAAACTTCATATGTGAGACCTGAACACGTGATGAAAATTTACCTGCACACAGGAAGTGCATAGTCCGAAACCGGAAGTTCCATTTAACTTGCACTGGACCTCAGTGACCCCAGTTTGAACTTTGACCCCCATCATGCACTTATTCAGTATAAATATAAATGCTGCTTGTGAATGAACTTGCTGACTGTTTTATGTAACACGCGCCATGTACATGTACTCTCTCTGTGTATTTATAGGATTACTCTGCTCTCTCTCTCTCTAATCTGCTGATGATGACGTTATACTGCAGCTCCTGGACTCTCACTTCTCGCGAGAGTATGGAGAGCAGCCCCAGACGCCCTCTTTCTCTCTCTCTCCCCACCTCTGTGTCGTCTCTCGCTCGGTCAGTTTCACCCCCTCCTCTCTCCGCTCTCTCCTCGCCTCTCCACGGCCCTCCCTCCCTCCCTCCCTCCCTCTCTCTCTTCCCTTCCCTTCCCACGCCCCAGTAGCGCTGTGGGATAGTGGTACTATAAAGTATATCCTCCTTCGCGGAGAGAGCGATAAGAAGAAGCCCGAGATTCGGGAGAGGGGGATGAAGATGGCGGACGCCAAGCAGAAGCGGAACGAGCAGCTGAAGCGGTGGCTCGGCTCGGAGACGGACCAGGAGCCGCCGCTGCTCAAGAAGAAGAAGACGAAGGTGAAGTTCGACGACGGCGCCGTGTTCCTGGCCGCCTGCTCGAGCGGCGACACCGAGGAGGTGCTCCGAATGCTCGAGCGGGGCGCCGACATCAACTACGCCAATGTGGACGGTCTCACCGCCCTACACCAGGTTAGTGTCCCCCCCCCCTCTCTGGCTGGCTGGCCTCACCACCTCCATACCTCCCTCCCTCCGTCCGTCCTCCCCCCCCCAGGTGTTAGTCCGCACCGGGGGACACAGGCAACAACAAATGTCGCTTTATTCCCCCCCTCGCCCGCTAACGAGCAGCTCGGCTCGGCTCGGAACACCTGTCAAATGGAAGCCATTCTCATCCCGTTGTTTACCTTCGCGTCCTCTTCGACGCACAGCCGGGCTAGCTTAGCTTATGTAATATACAGTGAATGCACTTAGCTTATTTTCTGTCGTTCATGATAAACTACTAGTTTAAAACCCTCTCTTTTACACGTACTTTAACTACATACTGTGTGTGTGTGTACGTGGGCGCAGTCTAATTGCTGTAGTGTTGTACTGTTGTTGTAGCGCTGTGTTATTTGTGTCATGTTGTAAAAACACAGCTCGTGTTTTGTTTTCCTTTGTGTGTGTTTTTGTACACACACACACACACACACGTACGTGACTTCCATAGCTGTGAGCGTGAAATGTTGTCATTGATAGAAACTCTGTCCACACTCGAGAGGCTAAACGGTGGCTAGCAAGGGAATGGAAGCGGGGGGAGAAAGGTCGATTTGTTGATAAACCCCCTGCACCGCGACTGAGGCTACCCTCTGGAGAGGAAGCGGATGCTAACGGCTAGTTAGCTGCTGCTGCTGCTGCTACAGCGTCAGAAATAGTTGCTACTTTGCGAGGCGTTGACCGCTGTAAACACAACATGTACACACCTTTGTATACACTATTTTCATTAGTGATGTGTACATTTAGATAAAATGTGATAAATGAAATCGCAAAGGTAAAAATAATAAAGGACCCAAGCGCTACGTTAGCGCGCTAAGCTAAGTTAGCTGTACGAGATGGTTCGGCTAAAGTTAATTCATTCGTCAGCTCGCGCACAGAGAACGTCGTTTGTTCACGTTTTGACTCGCACTTGTAGTTTAAGTTGTTGTGTTTATCTGATCTTACACACAAGGAAGTCTAGTTAAATTCGTACCGGACCGTGCTGGGCTAACTTTAGCTACTTTAGACTGTGGAGCTTCTCCCTAAAGACCAAATAACGAAAATGGCAGCCCGTGTTTTGACTGTCGCTACTTTCCCCGAATCAAAACCGGTGGAGAATTGATCACGTACACAGTCCGTAACTCACTCATTTACACGCCGAATTGTTATGAAAGGGTGAAGGAGCAGAAACAAAGAGGAGAGTTTCAGTTATATATAGTGTATATACAGTATATTTACATTTACATGTAAAAGACGGTAGATTTTTCGCTGGAAATCAGTCGTCGTGTCAGTGGAGTTTCTTCATTATAGCAAATGGAGCATTTCTGTCGATTAAAACCCCTTGAAATAAGTCATATTGTTGTTAAATACTGCTGGAAAGCGCATACGTTCTTCGTTGACCTATAACCTACATTACCCAGGAATTGTCATCAAAATCCCTCC
>NC_139803.1:43565121-43612621 GCF_963457635.1 Microchirus variegatus
AAACCGTGGCAAAGTGAGAGGAGGGCAGACATTCCTCAGCTGTCACCGTAAAGACAGAAAGACAGAAACCAACCCCCCCCCCCCGACTCTCTCTATACGATGCCAGAGCAGAAACCTCAGCTGACTGCTGCCCACGCTGAGCTCCACCGTCGAGCTAATTAGCGCGAGGCGAGCGGAGCTAGCAGAAAATCTCCACGCTGACCTACGGCTGAACTTTTCTTCTTGGTGAGGCCGAGGTGACGGGTCTCCTCGGCTCGGCTTAAACGTGTCGCAGTTTTTACAGTCCCCCCCCCACCACCGCCACCACCACCACCACCACCACCACCCTCACCCTGCAAAAGTCTACGAACATTATCTTGTGCCGTCTCCATGACGACGACTCTGCGAAGGTTGCTAGTCACTTGTGTTGGTGGATTTGCATGTACTGAGTGGGAGTTGCATAACAGAGTGTGTGTTGGCACTTTAGAAAGCAGAGAGAGTCAGTAATGGAACAGTTTCAGGGGTTCATGTGCTGCCGGTGGAAGATGGTGAGGTGTTTTTCTCGTCTCGTCCAGCATCCACTCATTTTAGCACGTTACATAATTGCTGTGATCTCACTGCAGCGCCAACTCTCCGAGACTCAGCTGGACAGAAAATGCCTTCCTTTTTCCCTCTGATAGAGACAACATCCATCATACATGGTTCATAAAGGTGCTTGAAATCCTGTATTTCTTTCTATAGTTTGCTTATTAAGCGGAGGAATAAAAACAGTTGAGTGTGAGACGATACGTTTAAAACTGTCTCTGTTATTGTGACAAAATGAGTAAAATAACCCTTTTTCAGTGTGTATGTGTTCGTTTTAATTCACCAGAACTGTCATGTGCTGGAAAAGCATTCTTGAAAGTGTTATGTTTACGTTAAAGCTTTCAAAAAGTAACATTTAAGCGAACCTTTTGACGTAGAGAAAGTCCTTTGACGACTTTAGCTTGTCTAGAATGTATGCCGCGAGTTGGACGCGGCTAGCTCAAACGTGCTAGCATGAGTTTGTTCAAATGCGTAGATCGGCCATTTTTAGTTTTTCCAAATTGGCTGACTTCTGAGCGGGAGGAGCTAATGGAAGTAAATGCGAAATTTATTCGGAATCCTGAAAGCAACGCGTGTACCGAGTTTGGCGCGGCTAGCGCAAACATGCTAGGACCAGTTTGTTCAAATGCATAGACAAGCCATTTTTAGTTGTTTTTTTTCCAAAATGGCCAACTTCTGAGTGGGCGGAGCTAATGGAAGTAAATTCGAAATTTGTTCGGAATGCTGAAAGCAACGCGTGTACCGAGTTTGGCGTGGCTAGTGCAAACGTGCTAGGACTAGTTTGTTCAAATGCGTAGACGAGCCATTTTTAGTTTTTCCAAAACGGTCGACTTCTGAGTGGGCGGAGCTAATGGAAGTAAATGCGAAATTTGTTCGGAATGCTGAAAGCAACGCGTGTACCGAGTTTGGCGCGGCTAGCGCAAACGTGCTAGGACGAGTTTGTTCAAATGCGTAGACGAGCCATTTTTAGTTTTTCCAAAATGGCCGGCTTCTGAGTGGGCGGAGCTAATGGAAGTAAATGCGAAATTTGTTCGGAATGCTGAAAGCAACGCGTGTACCGAGTTTGGCGCGGCTAGCGCAAACGTGCTAGGACGAGTTTGTTCAAATGCGTAGACGAGCCATTTTTAGTTTTTCCAAAATGGCCGGTTTCTGAATGGGCGGAGCTAATGGAAGTACATTAGAGATGTGTTTGGAATCACGTAAGCAACGCGTGTACAAAGTTTGGCTAAAATCGTAACAACTATGCGCAACTTCTCTTGTATTAGTTGAACTCTGAGTTCTTCTTTGTTGTCACGTTTGACCAAAACGAGACTGTACCACCCTATAGAATCATTCTCTAACCACATGTGCTGAATTTTCCTAACCTTTTTAGGAAAGATTTATGTACATAAGTTTAAAATGACACTGTAAATTTTCTTTTTGTCATTATATTATACATTGGCGGCTCATTTTACGGCGTTTTCATGTACATTTTCACGTAGCCGTGTCTCTGAAACGACCCGTTCTTCAGGCAAAGCTTCCTCGGCAGCAGTATGTGATATTATTTGACGAGTAGTTTGGAAGCAGGTTTAAAAAGTGGTGCCACATAAAGAGCAGCCAAGTCATTCATGCATCGCTAACATATTCCAGAATACATTAAGACGTAACTTAATAATTCATAGACTGGAATCCAGACCGTCGAGGTTTCATTGTTCTTTGTCTACTTTGCCTGACGAGTCGTCGTCGTCGACGGCCTGAGATACTTGAACGTGATTCGTGATTATTATTTTCAGTGTGTGATCAAAAGCTTTAAAAATATTGACCAATCAGTCAGTGGAGGTTAAAAACATGAACTCCATTATGATAATATGAAGCACAGGAAAAGTGTGAGTGATCAGCACAGATCGTCTGTTTGATTCAGACAATCAAAGCAGACCTGGATCAACATTGATCAAAACATGAAAGACCTAATAACAACACTTCTGCTGCTGCTCTCATGTCTGATTTAGGCCTTAAATGACCTCATTTTACCTTTTAAAATCAATCACATAGTGGATTGAGAGACTGACTTTGTATTGAATGTTGGATATGAGGCAGCAAATCAACTTAAATTCATTGAAAATGTATTGATCAGCAACAGCAATGAATAGGGTTTATATGGGTTGACTTTTGGATTCATTACTATTTATCTCCTAGTTATGACTTCTTATCTCGTAATTACATTTTTTTTATCTCTTAATTATGACGTTTTATCTCCTAGTTATGACTTTTTATCTCATAATTTCGGTTTTTCTCATAATTTCGACTCTTTATCTCATAATTATAACTTTTATCTCATAATTGAAAATTTTATTCTCATGATTTCAATTTTATCTCATAATTGTGACTTTTTCTCTCATCATTTTCGACTTTTTCTCTCATATTTTCGACTTTATCTCATAATTTGACTTTTATCACTTTTATGTCAAAATTTGACTTTTTATCTCATAATTTCCACTTTATCTCATAATTTCTTCTATTTAACCTCATAATTATGAATTTTTTAATCTCATAATTTCGATTTTATCTCATCATTTAGATTTTTAACCTCATAATTATGACTTTTTATCTCATAATTTTGAATTTTAATCTCATTTCGATTTTTACCTCATCATTTAGACTTTTTATCTCATAATTATGACTCTTTACCTTAGAATTATCGCTTTTTTCTTCACTATTTTGACTTTTTATCTCATATTTTCAACTTTTATGTCAAAATTTGACTTTATCTCATCATTTACACTATCCCATAATTTGCACCTTTTTTTTTTTTTAGCTCATAATTTCTTTTTATTCCTTTTTCTTGATTTTTTTTTCTGGCATAAAAACAGGCTTTCATGTGGAAAAGTGTGAAAACGGAGCATGAAGGTGCTCAAATCTCAAATTCTCCACGACGTTATGGCTTCACAGCCACGGCAGATAACAAGTCACCTGTTTTTTTAATGCGTTTGTATTGGGTAATTTGTGTGTGTGTGTGTGTGTGTGTGTGTGTGTCATGTCATCAGAGTGAGTCATTTAAATGAAGCAGCGCCTCCTCTCCTTGTGTTTTGTTAATTTTAGAACGGTGTATAGATTTTACCTGCTGCTGCTGTCTTGTGTGTAATTGTCTCTCTCTCCACCATCAACCCCATAATCAACAGCAGGAAGTCCTTGCAGTGTGTGTGTGTGTGTGTGTGTGTGTGTGTGTGTGTGTGTGTGTGTGTGTGTTTGCGCGGCAGGTTCAATGTGCCGCAGCACTGTGACACATCTGTGTCTGCTATTTCAGGACGTTTTTCACACGTTCTCTTTGGACTGCATTTACGACACAAAGTCTTGTGATAACACGACATAGGTGAAATGCCAGCGGCATGGTGTGTGTGTGTGTGTTCGCGTGTGTGTGTGTGTGTGTCCCCCCCCCCCACTCTGGAACAGCGAGGCCCGGCTGAAGTATTTCAGTCGAGCGTCGCTGCAGGTTGGAACTGGTTCACCTGGGGTCGTAATGGCAGAATTCCTCAGTGGAGCGAATTAGCTGCCACGTACGTACGTACACATGTATGTGTGTACGTATGTGAGCGAGTGCAGAGCTGCAGCACTTGACCTTATTTAGGATCCACACTCGTCCACGTTCTTTCCTCAAAAAATGACCCTTTTTTTTAACAAACCAATGTCACCGTTGTGTCTCCTCTGAGCCGAGTGTTGATCTGCTGTGAAATGTTTGTGTGATGACTTCAGAGCCCTGTAGCACACACTGTGTCTGTCTTCTACTGAAGCTAGCACCTCCTCTTCTTCTTCTTCTGTTGTTTTTAGACGTCTGGTGATGACTTCCAGTCCACTGTTGAGCTGTCGCTCCAAAACTCAGTAGCCAATCAGCAGGCAGCGTCCCTAAGGCCCGCCCTCAAACCAACAAACATGCCGCAATATTGACACAAATCTAATTGCATAGATGTATCGCGATATAATTGATTATCACAGAATTGTATTGTCATAGTATTGGTATCGTATTGTGTGTCATGATATTATTGGTATCGTATCGTGAAATTATTGGTATCGTATCGTGATATTATTGGTATCGTATCGTGATATTATTGGTATAGTATCGTGATATTATTGGTATAGTATCGTGATATTATTGGTATTGTATCGTGTGTCATAATATTGGTATCGTATCGTGATATTATTGGTATCGTAAAGTGATATTATTGGTATAGTATCGTGATATTATTGGTATCGTATCGTGATATTATTGGTATCGCATCGTGTCATGATATTATTGGTATTGTGATATTATTGGTATCGCATCGTGTGATATTATTGGTATAGTATCATGATATTATTGGTATCGCATCGTGATATTATTGGTATTGTATCGTGATATTATTGGTATAGTATCGTGATATTATTGGTATAGTATCATGATATTATTGGTATCGCATCGTGTGTCATGATATTGGTATCGTATCGTGATATCATTGGTATCGCATCGTGTGTCATGATATTATTGGTATCGCATCGTGATATTATTGGTATAGTATCGTGCTATTATTGGTATTGCATCGTGTGTCATGATATTATTGGTATCATATCGTGTGTTGTGATATTATTGGTATCATGATATTATTTGTGTATCGTGATATTGTTGGTATCGTATCGTGATATTATTATTATTATCGTATCATATGTTGTTTTATGAGCCGTTTTTGAACACAAAACACCTGGTCGTGTTTGCGTCGAGGTCTCAAAATGGCTGCGTTTGTCCTCTTCAGATGATGAAATCGGCGTCAGAGGTGAACAACAGTGAGTTTTGTTGAGTTTTGTGGCTCAAAAAATGGTAGAAAATTTCAATTTGAAATGTCTTGTGACTAAGAAACCTGAAAATATTCACATTTAATAAGCTGGAAAAGCAGAAAACTTGTTCAAATTATTAAGAAAACACCATATACATGATACAGTTGAAGGATATCCACCCACGTCTGCTAATGACATAAAACATGTCCTAATTTTAGCAGATAAGATAATAAGATCGGCAGCCGGTTCACGTCATTGTGTTTCCTCACAGATAATTAGCACTGATGTTAGTGGTTGTGTCCACAGAGACTGAATGAACCTGTTTTTGCTGTGATCCTTGTTGTTGTTGTAGTTGTGAGTCGGTGCAGACGGTGAATGGTCCTGACTGAGTCTTTGACAGTCTGACTGCGTCCTCTGGTCTTTATTTAATGAAACAGACTCACGTCCGTATCTTAGCCTGCAGCGAATGTGTTTATATTTATTCATATTTCTCTCACTGGACAATAACAGGTGATTTAGCTGCTGAAGGAAGTCTGCAGTGACCTCAGTTTCTCAACATGTGTTTGTTTTTATTCAGAGGTTTAACCAGAGGACGTTACTGGAGGTTAGGCTCAAAATATCCATTTCCAACAGTTTATAATCTGACAAACGTTAGATTCTTACATTTGTTGTAAGTTCCAGATGGACAGACGTATGGTGATGACTTCCAGTCCACTGTTGAGCTGTCGCTCCAAAACTCAGTAGCCAATCAGCAGGCAGCGTCCCTAAGGCCCGCCCACAAACCAACAAACAATGCCGCAATATTGACACAAATCTAATTCCATAGATGTATCGCGATATAATTGATTATCACAGAATTGTATTGTCATAGTATTGGTATCGTATCATGTGTCATGATATTATTGGTATCGTATCGTGATATTATTGGTGTAGTATCGTGATATTATTGGTATAGTATCGTGATATTATTGGTATTGTATCGTGTGTCATAATATTGGTATCGTATCGTGATATTATTAGTATCGTATTGTGATATTATTGATTTAGTATCGTGATATTATTGGTATCTTATTCGTATCGTGGTATTATTGGTATCGTATTGTGATATTATTGCTATAGTATCGTGATAATATTGGTATCTTATCCGTATCGTGATATTATTGGTATCACATCGTGTGTCGTGATTTTATTGGTATAGTATCGTGATATTATTGGTATCGTATCCGTATCGTGATATTATTGGTATCACATTGTGTCGTGATTTTATTGGTATAGTATCATGATATTATTGGTATCGTATTGGGATATTATTGGTATCGTATCGTATCGTGATATTATTTATGTCCGTATCGTAATATTTTTGGTATCGTATCGTGTGTTGTGATATTATTGGTATCATATTGTGTATCGTGATATTATTAGTATAGTATCGTATATAGTGATATTATTGATATCATGTCGTGATATTATTGGTATCGTATCGTGATATTATTGGTATCATATCGTGTATCGTGATATTATTGCTATTGTATCAGGAAATTATTGGTATCGTATCGTGATATTATTTGTATGGTATCGTGATATTATTGGTAAGGTATCGTGATATTATTGGTATCGTGTATTGTGATATTAATGGTATTGTATCGTGATATTATTGGTATCGTATCGCGACGATTCCCCGCCCCCCCCTACTGTAAACGAATATACAGAAAAATAATGCGTAAGTTTAGTCATGATATTATGTCACCGAATGACCAGTTTCCTCTGAGACGCTATTTCATGTTTTTATGGAGCATAAAAGTCAGGTCACTGAGTTATTAATGAATAATACATGAACCAAAACATGTCCAGCTGTTCCATAAAAATTAAAACACAAAAAACAAAAAAGCGCTTAGAGCCAGTGACGTTATTTAACTGAATATAGTGGACACACACACACGTTAATTCTATTTATTACACTTTAATAATCCAAACCACTCTCGTTTAATAATAAATAATAAGGCAGTGAGTCCATAATAATCATGAGCTGCAGCTGATCCTCATCACGGATGTGGCAGATCATCAAAAGAGGAACTTTCATTCAATTTATTCGCTTCCACATGCTTTTGTGTTTAATTACGGGGGTTTGTTTTGCAGCACAATAATAAAAATAAAAATACAGAGCGCTGGCCGGCTCCCAGAAACCCACTCTTCTCTGTGCTCGTCTTTCCTTTTACTGATGTACCTCTGGTCAGAGGATCAGGGAGTTTGGAGAGGAACAGGAAGTGGCTGTTTATTTTTCTCATTTCCTCTTTGAGGCTCTCGGCTCGTGAGGCTGCTGCTTCTTCTTCCACTCCCTCGGCTTTTTTTATCGCTAATGCGACGTAGCAACGTAGACGCAACGCTATCAGCACTGCACACACACACGCATTCTCTTTATTTTCATTGTATGGGTTGCAGCAAAAGACTCCTAGGGCTGAAATATATGGATTAAAAAAATTGTCATTTTTAATGTTTAAATTATTAAAACAACATAAATATGTAAATTCATGATGACACAGTTCAAGAAAATCCACCAGGATATACTAATGATACATAAAAAAAATTCATTTTTAAAGCTAATTTTAGCTAGCTTAGGTTATGGACTGATAACACACGACAACAACTTACATTTGTAATTTCATGATGATACAGTTCAAGAAAATAAATCAGGATATACTAATGATACATTAAAAAATGTAATTTTTAAAGCTAATTTTAGCTAGCTTAGGTGATAAAGCAATAACACGCGACACCGTCTCAACATGAACAGCTTTATAGGGCTGCAACGAACAAATATCTTTGTAATTAATTGACCTTTTTATAACTTAGTTGATTCATTGATGAAGAAAAAGACCAAAAAATAGTTGAAAAATTTATATTTTTGTTTCCCCAAACCTGAAAATGATTCAGTTTTTGATATCTGGAGCAAAGAAACCACAAAGTATTCACATGTAAGAAGCGGAAAACGTAATAATTTAATTATTAAAAAACAAAAACACGTAAAATGATTACAAAATTGACTTTATATTTACATATACATATCTACATATATTTATTATATATTTTCCAAAGGTAGGAACTTGATTGACCGTCTGTTCCAGTTGACAACAATATTTATGTTTATTTACATACATATTTTCTGACTTTTTATGGACTCATTGTGACTTTTACTAAGGTTAACCCAGGAGAAGATCGTACGTTGCACCCACGGTGGTGTTTGTTTTGCGTGACGGCGTCGCCCTCCGCTGACGCCGATCCGTACGTTGTTGTTGCGCTAACGGCTGCAGTAAACGGACCACTCTTCGTTTAACCTCGTCGGGTTCATCGCTCGTTGGTTGGTGACATAATGCCGATACGCTGCGTAGAAACTGTGCTCAATGCCTCTTTAGTGACCGAGCATAAGGCTTCTATTATATCAGAAATATCAACAGGGCTCGTATTCTGCCTCATCCCTACGTAGGCCTGAAAGTAGGGCTATTGTTTTGGTCTGAGACGAACAGTGAGGATCTCTCTCTTCCTCAATCCTGGTTTTTTTTTTTTTTTTTTTTTCATGGGAATCCCAGGCCCTTATATGGTCGTCCAGCAGCAGTACTGATGTGTATATGTGTGTGTGTCGCCCTGCAGCGCTCTATCCCTGCAGCGCTCTATCCCTCCCCTCTGGCCTCCTGAACCCTGCTAACGGCACAGAAGCTGCCATCAGAATCCGACTTTTTTTCTTCTCCTTCTTCTTTTTAACGTCCACCTCTTGCACAGATACATAACACACACACACACACACTCAGGGGTGGTGAGAAGGAATTCCTTTTGTGGAAGTGGCTGCGCGCCGATGAGCTCGCTGACGTAGCGCTAGCAGCGCGAGGAGTGGCCAGAGCGCCGGTGCCTGCAGCCCCCGAGGCCAGGAGTATTACTTATCTGGGAATTTCTCCACTGGTAGTTGTAGAGGACTGAAGGGGGGGAGGAGGTGGAGGAGAGGCCAGGTTTTCAGCTCCAGAATAAGCTGCTGTTTTGTTCATATTCTTTCTTTATATGGGGAAGAACTTCGTTGTTGATGCAGTTTCTTGTCTTTAAAAAGGTCTTTGTTAAAAGTGCAAAAAAAGATGGTGTAATGTTGTTTTTATGTAGCGCCGGGCGCATTAACGGCGTCGACGCTAGCGCGCGTTAACGCATGACAACTGACCGGAAAAAAGGCGCGCGTGACGTCCTGTTTACGTGACTCCGGATTTGTTAAAACGAGTCTCTAAAGTAACGCTAAACTTTAAAAACAGAGGCAAAGGTACGCTGGTTATTTTACAATAGGCACGCTAACGACGCTAACTGGTAAACGGGTGTAGCGGCACGTAAACGTAACGCAGCGCACGTCTTTTTCCGGTCACTCGTGATGGAAGCCGCCATGCGCTAACGTGTGCTAACCTAGTGCCCAGCACTATTTTTATGACTTTGTTTTGAAACAAAACTCGCCTTATTAGACGAACACGTGGAGTACATATGCCAAGCCTGTGTGTGGCACTGTAAACGCCTTTAACGCCAATCGCATATCGCCGACGACATAACGTTTGCGTTGCTGTTATTACACGACGGTTTGTGCCATCGGGGAAAAATTCCGAAGGCAGAGAAGTTGCACGTCAACGCCAACGTTGTGGCTCTTACGCTCGCTTTACTCGCGCTTTTGGAGGAAGCCATCTTCAAACTCTGTCTTTTTCACCAGAGAGGAGAGAGTTAGAAAAACGCATGTCCTTTCTTTAGAAACCAAATGTTATTTTTAGATATGGTTTTTAGTGCTGGGCGCGTAAGCGTGGTAACGGCGGTTAACGGCGTTGATGCTAACGCACAACGCGTTTCTATGATGACTGACACCAGCTGTCGTGGCACGTAAAGATGCCGTCACAAGCGTCTATTTCCAGTCAGTCGTCTGGAAAAGCGTCATGCGCTAACGTTCATTAACCTGGTACCCAGCACTATTTTTACCTTATTAGACGAACATGTGTAGTACATATGCCAAGCCTGTGTGTGGCACTGTGACGTCGTCAAATACATAATAACAGTAACGCTAACCTGTCGTCGGCGATATACGCTCGGCGTTAAAGGCCTTTATTTTATGTATTTGACGACGTCACAGTGCCACACACAGGCTTGGCATATGTACTAAATAAAGGCCTTTAACGCCGAGCGTATATCGCCGACGACAGGTTAGCGTTACTGTTATTACGTGACGGTTTGTGCTACGAGGGAAAAATTCGGAAATCTTAGAAGTTGCACGTCAATGCCAACGTTGTGGCTATGACGCTCACTTTACTCACGCTGTTGCAGGACCAGACCAAATAAAGGTTAAAATGAAGCAAACGCACAAATAAACAAACTCTCAACACACGAAGACGACCACAAAAATAGCAACACAGAGCTGAGGCAAGGCTTGTATTTTGAGATTTTTCCGTTTTTCAAAAACATCGTTCCCTAAAACACTGCTTCAGTGTCGCTAAAAAGCTTGTTTTTTGCGCTTTCTCACAGAGCTGGTCACAGTTGAAGTGAGAGTGATGCTTTTGTAGTTTTACGGGACGTTTTTACTGGACGGTGGAGTTTCGTCGAAGAGGAACCCAAGTGGATTCTGTTGCCGTTAAAGAACGAGAGAATGTCGTTGCACAACACTGAGCTGTCTGAGCAGAATTCCTCCGTCACGCTGCCTTTGACAAATAAAGGCTGAACCTGAACTGTGCACATACAGTAGCTCGGTGCTACTATAGGTTAAAACAACACAAATGGAAATGTATGTGTCGGGGAACTGCGGTGGCCTTTTAGCTGTGTCGTTCTTCCTCGTTTGTTGTTTGTTGATAGCTTTCACTTCAAAAACCCCTATGTTTAGTCGAAACTTGAAGGTGCAATATGAACTTTTATTGCTATTATATGAGCTTTAGTGTATATAAAAAGCTTATTTAAGGCAAGAAAACCAACACTATTTTAACTTTAAATTACTGCTGGGCACGTTAACGGCGGTTAATGGCGTCAACGGTAACGCGTGACGTCATGTTTGCGTGCCGCGGCACCGGAGTCCAGGCACGATTTGCCAGTTAGCTCCGTTAGCTGTGTTAGCTCCTTTAGCGCGCCTACAGTCGAAGTGGAGCCGTCTGTTTATTAAACGAAAAGAGCAGCGCTACAAATAACTAGCGTACCTGTGTACTGCGTACGCGTGTCTCTGTTTTTAAAGTTTAGCGTTACACCGGGAGTCACGTAAAACATGGCGTCAGGCGCGTCTTTTTCCGGTCAGTCGTCACGGAAACGCGTCGTGCGCCAGCGTATGACGCCATTGATGTTGTTGACGTGCCCAGCTGTACTTTAAAGTGATTGTAAGCCTGTACCGACAAGCCTAGCTTTTAGCTAGCAGTGCGTCCGGGCGTCCTGGGGACGTCCTGTGCTACTTTTAGGCCGACTAATGCGTAGAATGAAGCGTTAACACGCCGGCCCTTTAAGGTTTCATCCATCTCTTTTGCATGTACGTTGTTCTCATGATGTCGTTTCTGCCCGAATTTAAGTGCCAGTCACGGTTGTTAGCATGTGCTGGCACCGCGTTTAATTTATCTGTGTCACCGAGTTCTTAGCAGTAAAAAAACACAGCAGCAGCTTTTCAGCGCGGCGCTAAAGTCGTCCATCTGACGGCGATAGTAAAGGAAGTCAAGGAGGGGAGGGGTCTTCAAGTGTCTCCTTGATGTGGAGTGCTTCTAAATTAAGCTCAGGAGCTTTCCAGACTCCCTTCTTCTTCTTCTTCTTCTTCTTCTTCTTCTTCTTCTTCTTCTTCTTCTTCTTCTTCTTCTTCTTCTCCTCGCACACACAGTAGCCGAAGGACGTCCCGAACGCTCTCATTGTCTGTGTTTATGAGTGGCGTTTTTGCGTAAATTAAAGGTTCACAGAAACGCATTCAAAGCTTCGTAGATTTGTGCCCGTCCTGCTGCTAATGTGGAATTGTCTTTTACGTCCTTTTGGATTGGTTTTCCTTCAAATTGTAGGTCACGCCAGATTGTATTTTGTGATTTTACATCTTCTTAAAGGTCACGTGGAGCAAAGGAACCACAATATTTACATAAATAACATGATTAAAACAGAATAAAGAGATACTTTAGAACACACGACAAATGTTCTTTTCTTGAATGCCAACTAGTGCTGTCAATAACGGTAACGCGTCAATGCTAACGCACGACGCGTCTCCATGATGACTGATAGGAAAAAGCATGTTTACTTTTACGCGACTCCGGATTGTTAAAATGAGTCGCTAAAGTAACGCTAAACTTTAGAAACAGAGGCACGTATACGCGGCGGTACACAGGTACGCTAGTTATTTGTCGCGCTGCTCTTTTTTCGTTTAATAAACGGACCGTTCCAGTTCCACTGTCGGCTAACGCTAACGGCGCTAAAAGGAGCTAATGCGGCTAACGGAGCTAACTGGTAAACGGTGCCTGGACTCCGGCGTCGCGGCACGTAAACATGACATAACACGCGTCTTTTTCCAGCTTTTGCGCTAATGCCAACGTAAACCAAACCTGTTTTTTTTGGTTGTTTTGCATAAAAGGTCGTAAGAAGCTAGCTCTCTTTAAACCATAGCAACGTAAGTTTTTTTTGATGTGGTCTCCCAGTGGTTTTGCTTTGTATGTGCTGAACATCAGGGGGCGACTGAACCCCCCCCCCCCCCCCGCTGTGCTTTAAAATGAAGCCTTTCTCTGTTTATTTATGTTCCGGACAAAGCTCCCCGACGAGGCCCTGAGTCCAGGTTCTTCCTCTCGACAGACTCCAGGTGTGCGTCATGGTTGTGTCTTTTTGAGTCCTGTATGAGACAAAGCGAGGTTTGAAATGGAACTTTGTGCGTTAAAATCGGCGTTATGTACGTCGTCGTCGTCTGCAGAATGACTCACGGCACCTCTGAGTGTCGCTGCGATCGCGGCGTTCGTCACTCCGACGTCCGTCTGTGACGCGTTTGGACGGGATTAAGACCATCATGTTTCCTTTTATATAACTGTTATAAAATGAATACAGCGCCGCCTCTCCTCCTCTTCCTGTGACTCACTCGCTCGGCCTGCTGTCAAACACTTTCTCTGCTTTCTCACAGTTATTAACGTCACGGTCGTCGTGAATGCTTCTCTGTACGTTATTATTATTATTATCTGTAGAGGTTAAAGAGCTCTTTTTAGATGTGGTACATGGTTATTTTCTCAATCATAGATCTGTCTCATGTCCTGAAAACGTCACAGTTTCGGTTATTTCCTTGTTATATTGAGCAAAAATATCCCAGGAAATATTCAGATTTTAGGCTACGTATATAATCGTATATTATAGAGAGAATAGAAGCCCAGCACAAAGCATCAGTGGAGAGAGGAAAAACTCTCGGCCATGTGCCTAGACAGGTTGGGGTGAAAGGTAAAAAAAAAAATGGGGGACAGAAAGTGGGACGGTCCGGGCAAATAATGCTAACAACCTGAAAACTCTCCAGAGAAATAAGTGCAAATTCAACAATATTGGGCCTAAATTAAATGCGATCATTTTCTAATCTCGACATGTGAAAATTTCCTAATCTCTGAATGTGAACATTTTCTAATCTCTCGATGCCAGCGATGTGGAATCTTGGAATGATGTGGAATATAATATAATATATACAGTGTTGCTGAATATAATATAATGGAATATAAAATGTAATCTTGGAATATTTTCTAATCTCTCTGAATGTGAATGTTTTTTAATCTCTGAATGAAGATATTTTCTAATCTCTGAACGCCAACGTTTTCTAATCTCTGAAAGTGAAAATTTTGCAAACTCTGAATGTGATTTCCAGCATTTTTCTGCATTTTATGGACAAAAGAAGATAACTGGATTAATCCGGGAGAAAATGGCCAGATTATTCCATTCTAAAAATCCCTGGTGTCATTTAATCTTTGAGTAAGACACCACTCCACTTTCTCCTGTTTTTTGTCTGCTGCTCTTTTTTAACGATAGTCACATGAACTCAGTCCGTGTGCACCTGAAGTAACTCTGACACACACACACACACACACGCTCTTCATCTGTGGCCATGTACGGCGCCGCTCACGGCCCAAATTTGGACAAGGATTCCAGCCAGAGAGTCGTGTGCCCTGAACGTGAGGCCGCCGTGTAATTGTGTGTGTGTGTGTGTGTTACCCCTGTCAACGCTGTTGTGTTGTCATAGCAACCACATGAGAGAGAGAGAGAGAGAGAGAGAGAGAGAGAGAGAGAGAGAGAGAGAGAGAGGCAGTGCTGGCACGGTGTGATGTGTGGCACGAGGTTACAGAGGTTCGGGGTCAAAATGAGAGTTTTTATTCCCGGGTTATTGGTGGATTTGAGCGTTCAGAGAGCGTTGTTTAGTCTGCTGCTGTTTGATGAGGTCATTTTAGTGTCTTTGGTTTAAGTTTAAACTCTGTCTGTAGAAGCCTGTGAGGACACTTTTTCTCTTTGGAAGCTACCTACAAGTCTAAAGAGGCTTTTTCAGGGTTCAGACTAGGACTACAACTCACGGTTATTTTTGTTGTTGGCTAATATATAGATTATTTTTTCATTAGCGCCTGTTTTGGACTTCTGTTTAACCTACACACGGTTAACTTGCGAAATTTCTCACAGTTAAATACCTGAAACAAATGATCACAGGTGTCTTACAGCTTAAATGTCACACACACACACTAAAGAGGTTAATTACAATTCATTATAAACGCTAGTGTTACGCTAGCGACCGAAATGAAGTACGTCAAAGCAGCTTCGCCTCTAATTCGCCGAATAACTGCCGTAAAGTACGCATTAGCGTAAGTAAACTAGCGTTGGCTAAGCTAGCTCCTGCCATGATTTTCCAACTGATTAACCTACATACAGTTGACTCACCAAATTTATCACAGTTAAATACCTGAAACAAATGATCACATGTGTCTTACAGCTTAAATATCAAATTAATATGCTAATTGCTAAGTGAAAGAGGTTAATTACAATTCATTATAAACGCTAGTGTTACGCTAGCGACCGAAATGAAGTACGTCAAAGCAGCTTCGCCTGTAATTCGCCGATAACCGCCGTAAAGTACGCATTAGCGTAAGTGAACTAGCGTTGGCTAAGCTAGCTTCTTCCATGATTTTATGACTGACTGATAGACATACGACACAGACGTATGATGTACTCGCGTCACAGGCCAATGGTTCATTAATCTACGATATATATCTGCGGTACGTGATGATACACCGGCGTGTCCGGCGTGTATCGCCGTAGTGCTAGCATGGCGGAACGAGCATTTAACGTGTTTTGCCGTGTTATTTTCAGTGAAATGTTCCCGAAACTTTGGAAACTTTGGAAACTTTTTCCAAGAATCTTTGTCTGTTTACGCCATAATTTGTGCGTTCTTCTTCACTGCTTCCTTGCGGGACGTAAACAGCGAGCAATACTGCCGCCCCAGCACTTCCTGTAGCTAGTTCTGGACGCTTACATGTTAGCGTTTTTTTCCCAACGTAATCGATTACGACTAATCGTTGCAGCCCTAGTTCAGACTTGGTTTTTAGTGTTCCAGTTTACGGCCCGTGTATATATAAATACATTATTGTCTGTTTATTTTGTGCAACTTTAAGACATTATGCTATCCCAATTTACGACGTAACACAACAACACATGTTTCGTTTGTGTTTTATTGTCACATGATCTCGCTAATAATGTTTATTTATCAACCCTCGGCTGTCGACCTTGCAGAATACAAGTTTTTTTTTACATATTTTACAATATTTTACATATCCAGCCTACTTAAATAGCATTTTATGTCCCATAGAATTTAATAACTCTTCACAAAAGAATCATTTACTGAACCCATATATTAAATAAGTCACACAACCTCAAAATGGAGCTCTCCAACTGTTATTTATCCTCTCAAATCTACATTTTTATATACATTATTGTCCATGAGAATAATGTAAACAAAAAAAAAAATTGAATACGTGAAACAAAGTCCGTCGAGTTTCTTTGTTTTTTAATTCCTCATATTGAGAACCTATAAATAGACTCCCTGACTGTTTGCAGTCTAGGAACATATAGGCCTCCATCAGCTCTACTACACAGTGTGGTATTTCAAACACCCCTGCTATGTGCAGGCATTTTCGGGAAGCGCTACAGCTGCCAAAATTCCCCACTAATTCTGGTCGCGTGTTGAAGTCGAAGCATCGTACGTAAGCTATTTGTAGCCGTGGCACAAACTTCTGTGACTTATCCATTCTTTTCTTTTCCCTCTCTCTCTTTTCTCAGGCGTGCATCGACGACAACGTGGACATGGTGACGTTCCTGGTGGAGCACGGCGCTAGCATCAACCAGCCGGACAACGAGGGCTGGATCCCCCTGCACGCCGCCGCGTCCTGCGGATACCTCGACATAGCAGAGTAAGCGCCCGCCGACGACAAAGCGCAAGAACCGGTTTTCTAAGAATCGCGCTCGTATCTGGTTCATCAGGGTGTTTGTTTCTTTTCTAGGAAACGACGTGTTTGTGTGGAAATATCTGAGCAGTCGCTTTGATAAAGTGTCGCCTGCAGCCATTTTACGCCATATTTTCACGGCGAAGCCTAAAGATTCTTGAAATGGCTGGACTTTCGGCTACTGAGGGTCCTTCAAATACACATGACATGCAACCTGTCCTGGGATTTTAACTGGCAACCCTCTGCTTAAAAGCCTAGTTCCTATCCTATGTTCCTAAGTTGCTCATCTTAAAGAGATTCCACAAATGTTTTCATTTATGAAGCTGAAAAATGACAGGTTTTTGAATATGTTCTAGATTCTAAGTTCCTTTCCTCCTAGCTGCCCATTCTAGAGCGATTCCGCAAAGGTTTTCCGTGTCGTAACGGCTTTTTATCGGCACAAAACCTAAGTTTTTTGTGGCCCTCCTATTTTGTCGCCATTTATACGACCAATATGCGACATCAGGAAATGTATGTTGTCATAGCTCCGCCTCTTGGAAGGGTGTTGGGAAGCCTGTAGGGAGGGCGCTGGAAGCCCTGTTGGGAGGGCGTTCGGGGGCCTGTTGGGAGGGAGTTGGGAGGCCTGTTGGAAGGGCGTTGGGAGGCCTGTTGGAAGGGTGTTGGGAGGCCTGTTCGGTGGGCTTTGGGAGTACTGTCGAGAGGGCGCTGGAAGCCCTGTTGGGAGGGCATTGGGAGGCCTGTAGGGAGGGTTTGGGAAGCCTGTAGGGAGGGCGTTGGGAGGCCTGTTGGAAGGGTGTTGGGAAGCCTGTAGGGAGGGCGTTGGGAGGCCTGTTCGGTGGGCTTTGGGAGTACTGTCGAGAGGGCGCTGGAAGCCCTGTTGGGAGGGCATTGGGAGGCCTGTAGGGAGGGTTTGGGAAGCCTGTAGGGAGGGCGTTGGGAGGCCTGTTGGAAGGGTGTTGGGAAGCCTGTAGGGAGGGCGTTGGGAGGCCTGTAGGGAGGGTGTTGGGATGCCTGTAGGGAGGGTTTGGGAAGCCTGTAGGGAGGGTGTTGGGAAGCCTGTAGGGAGGGCGTTGTGAGGCCTGTTGGAAGGGTGTTGGGAAGCCTGTAGGGAGGGCGTTGGGAGGCCTGTAGGGAGGGCGTTGGGATGCCTGTAGGGAGGGCGTTGGGATGCCTGTAGGGAGGGCGTTGGGATGCCTGTAGGGAGGGCGTTGGGAAGCCTGTAGGGAGGGCGTTGGGAAGCCTGTTGAGAGGGCGTTGGGAAGCCTGTAGGGAGGGCGTTGGGAAGCTTGTTGGGAGGCCTGTGGGAGGGTGTTGGGAGTACTGTCGAGAGGGTGTTGGGAGGCCTGTTGGGAGGGCGCAGTCGTCGTAGTCTGGAGACGTTTAAACATAATCCTCCACGATGTAGGAAATGAAATATTAGCTGCTTCATTATTCATTCAAAAGGCAGTTTCCAGAGGTGCTAACTCTTCAGGATCCTCCCCGTCTGGGGGGGGGGGGGGGGGCTCGAGTTACAGAAAACAACAAGTTTGTTGTTGTCGCACAGAGCGAGCGAGTGAAAAGGTCAAGTGGCTGGCGTGGAACGAGTGACTAATGGAGACATGGTGTCATAGAAGGCAGAGCGAGTCGGCAGCAACCGTGATGTGGGCGGTGGTTGTTTTTTTGCAGCGTCCGTCCCATATTTCAGTCCCCAGCAGCCTCATTCACAGTAATGGGAACAGTAAAGGAGGCCGAATCAGTATCTGCAAGCCCCCCCCAAACAGCCTTGTTAGGAAACTCGTCCAGACCACAAATCCCGTCAAAATCCACTGAAGCTGACCCATAATGGGGTTAGAAAAGGACGTCAGATCAAGAAGAAAGTTTTAAACGTTACTGAGCTCACACTTGCCGTTTTTAAAAAGGGGGTGTTGGTGGGTGGGGGAGGGGGGTTTAAGGGTTGTAAGGACAGAGCTTGTTTCAAGTGGTGTGTTGGCTTTAATGAGAAGGACCCAAAGTCTCGCCACCGCAGCTTTAATTGGACGCAGCTGTAACGTAAATATGAACATACAGTGTTCAATCACTTAATATGTATTTCAGAGCTGCGAGGTTTCTAAAACTGTGGCACGTGGACCACCTGTGGTACGCCTGCTTCCTTCGGCGGTTCTTGGAGGAAAATCTAAATTGTGTTCAGGGCGTTTGATCGGAGTGGAGCTTTAGAAAACCAAACAAACAAATGAATAATATAATAAGTATAGAGTTCCGACAATTACTCGATTAATTGATGACCAAATGAATCGTCAACTGTTTTGATACCCGATTCATCGGTTTTGACGCAAGATTTCTGATTGTTTCGGCGTTTTAAATGTGAATATTTTCTTCGTTTCTTTACTCCGTGTAAAGAAACATCATCATTTCCAGGTTTGACAAAAAAAAGGCTGTTTATTTATTTTACACCACTGTATTTTAGCGTTAGCGATTATACGATCAGGTTCAGCAGATAGACATTTTATGAAGGTTTCTGACGAGCTTTAATCACGTAGAAAAATGCTAACAAAAAGTTAATAAATAGCCGATATAAGCTCATAACAGATGCAGTAAGTTTTACTTCACTTTATTTTTTTTAGGTGTGGTGTTGTTTTGACCCCTTTGTCATTTAAGCTAACCATACATAATATGGAAAATACCCACATTAATGTGTGCTAATTTTAGCTAGTTTTGATGAATATACACTCCTGTAATTGTAGTTATTATAATTGGTTAGCGTTTGCGATTTAAAGAAGGAACTGAGCTGTCGGTCAACGTTAGCAGCGAACCAAAAGCAACACGACCACGACGACGAACGGTTTCCTGTTAGAAGTGACATTTGACCTTTTAAAAATTCATGCTAATGCAACAACTCATGAGCTTGTTGTTTGTTTGTTTCTTGTTATTGCAGATATCTCATTAGCCAGGGCGCTAACGTAGGAGTGGTGAACAGCGAAGGCGAGACGCCTCTGGACATCGCCGAAGAGGAGCCGATGGAGGAGCTGCTGCAGAACGAGATCAACCGACAAGGTACGACGTCACACACACACACACACACACACGCACACACACACACACTCGATAATAGTTTGGTCTCATGCATTCATTAGCGTTTGTTAGTCATCCTGCAGTTGCAGCTTGAAGAAGAACTTACGTAATCCAGCTGTGTGTGTTGTTAGCGCTCATGTGATGAGTCAAAACTGAAAAATCAGGCCTTTTCTATTTTGGGCCAGATGATGAAAGGGCCCCCCCATCCTACAGTGAGGGGTGGGGGGGGGCACGCACGCACAGACATGTTTACTTTTACTTAAGGATTGTCTGGTCTGACATATGCTACCTTAAGAAGATGTTTGGACATCGGTGTGTTAGTAAGGTGTGAAATTTAAGTATTTTTAAAACGGCGACCTTGTTTAGAAGGTCAGAAGATTAATTGGATGAAAGTGAGTCATTAGTATCCTCCCTTAGAACAAAAATGAGTCAGCAAAAATAGCAAAGCGTACTTCTTAAATGTGAATATTTTCATGTTTCTGTCATTTTCCAGCTTCTTAAATGTGAATATTTTCATGTTTCTGCCATTTTTCAGCTTCTTAAATGTGAATATTTTCTAGTTTCTGTCATTTTCAGCTTCTTAAATGTGAATATTTTCTACTTTCTGTCATTTTTCAGCTTCTTAAATGTGAATATTTTCTATCATTTTTCAGCTTCTTAAATGCGAATATTTTTCTACTTTCTGTCATTTTTCAGCTTCTTAAATGTGAATATTTTCATGTTTCTGTCATTTTTCAGCTTCTGAAATGTGAATATTTTCACGTTTCTGTCATTTTTCAGCTTCTTAAATGTGAATATTTTCACCTTTCTGTCATTTTTCAGCTTCTTAAATGTGAATATTTTCATGTTTCTGTCATTTTTCAGCTTCTTAAATGTGAATATTTTCACGTTTCTGTCATTTTTCAGCTTCTTAAATGTGAATATTTTCACGTTTCTGTCATTTTTCAGCTTCTTAAATGTGACTATTTTCACGTTTCTGTCATTTTTCAGCTTCTTAAATGTGAATATTTTCATGTTTCTGTCATTTTTCAGCTTCTTAAATGTGAATATTTTCATGTTTCTGTCATTTTTCAGCTTCTTAAATGTGAATATTTTCATGTTTCTGTCATTTTTCAGCTTCTTAAATGTGAATATTTTCACGTTTCTGTCATTTTTCAGCTTCTTAAATGTGAATATTTTCTACTTTCTTTCATTTTTCAGCTTCTTAAATGTGAATATTTTCGTGTTTCTGTCAGTTTTCAGCTTCTTAAATGTGTATAATTTCTACTTTCTGTCAGTTTTCAGCTTCTTAAATGTGAATATTTTCTACTTCCTGTCATTCCCTGCGTCTCATCTGTGTTGCGTACCCTCTCTTTACGTCTGTAATGTGATTTTCTGTCCCTCGTAAGAAACCCACTCATCAGTTATAAGGTTAAACTTTGGCAGAAACCACCTCTCGCTCTGCTTCGGTGACCCTCGATGGGGTCAAACAGTTCCTCCTCCACCTGCTCCTCCGTGAATGCTGCTCTCTGTTGTTGTTTTAGCGTAACTGAAGGTTCGACGAGTTACAGATGTATTTAATTTAACTGAGGCTGAAGCAGGAGGCACGTCCTTATTTGGTCGACTGGATGTTCTCTTTATCTTTAATGCCTCTGTAGAAGATGTGCTGCCAGTTCAGCTCTGGTTCTGAAGTCCTACTTAGACGCAGAGGCCTCCCTGCTTTTTATAGACTCACTGTCAGCCAGTGATCACGGGACCTAACCCTAAGTGGCCAGCTCCCGTTCCCCACTTAAAATGAACTGTCCTGATGGAAGTTATACCGTTATATACATGTGATATATGTGCAATTCCTCTTAAAACGTGGCCTGCTTGAATTAAGGCATTCCTGTGGTGTCGTAACCGGATTAAAGCTAGGATCTGTACGTCTGGAGAAGCCGGCGGTAGTGTTAGACGGTAGTAACTGATTTGTGTTTATTACAATTTTGTAAGAGTTGCATTCAATGGCCCCAACAAACAACAAAAACAACAAAAAAAATTACATATTTTTGTTAGGATTTTACCAAATAAAGTAATAAAAGGGGTTTGAGGAAACAAATTGATCCTGATTCTGATAAGATGTACTCGAGCAATTCCTAATTTAAAGGTTCAGTGTGTGAGGTTTGTCTTAACTTGATAAAGCTAGCATCTGTGCGTCTGGAGAAGCCGCCGATAGTATGCTACACTTTGACATGCATGCTAACTGATTTTGTGTTTACTACAATTTTATAGGAGTTGCATTCAATGACCCCAGCAAACAACAAAAACAAACATATTTTGTTAGGATTTTAACAAATAAAGTAATAGAAGGGGTTTAAAGAAACAAAACTGACCCTGAATCTGAAAAGAGATGCACTCGAGCGATTCCTAATTTAAAGGTTCAGTGCGTAGGAGCAATTTAAAATACGGCAATTAGCAAAATGACAAAGGCCGCTTTTTAATCGGGTTTGGTGATTACAGCCTACTGTTTAAGTCATTAGTCATATTAGTCTTATCGGTCATATCTAGTGATTATATTTTATCGGTCGATACTGACGTTAGGCCGTAAAAGTACGACTTGTTTCTGGTTTTTATGACTCCAGTTGTGGGAGTTTCCACATTATTGGACGCTGACATTACCGAGTTACGGCTTCACTCGGCGACCCTGCCACAGTGAGACGACGGTCCAGTTACTGTTCCACACACACTCGCACACACACTCACACACACACACACTCAGACACCGAGTCATCTTCTTCCCATTTGGGTCCACTTTCTCTGGACTGGAGCTCAGTAATCCTCTTAATGAGCAACTGAATATTAGCCTTTTCTTTTGCTCAATGGGAGCCTGTGTTTTTAATGTGCTGCAAAGAGGATTTGTTGCTTTTGTCGTCTGTGCTATTTTAAAGCTGCGTTGCGTAACCTTTGCTGGTCGTTGTCGTTATACTTCTTCTTCCTCTGTTTGGTCAAATACTATCAGACGAGAGACGTTTATTTACGTTTGAATAGTTACGAACTCCAGTTTTAAGCCGCCTTGCGGTGGAGAAAAAGCAAGAATCGCGGACATCTTTGAAAAAAGTGACGATTTTCCACACGACGAAACCGGCAGTTAAGCTAGCACAACCACCGTAGAAGCTAGCGCAAGTTTTTTTTTAACGGGACCCACGTCGATAAACATCGTTCCTTCTGTTAGGAAGGAGGAGGAGCGAATCGTAAACATGACGTCACGTGCTGCCACTTTTTCCGGTCAATCGTCATAGAAACGCATCATGCGCTAATGTACGTTAAAGTTGACCGCCGTGAACGTGCCCAGCACTAATTTAAATGTACACAAATGTCTGTTATTATCAGTGCTGGGCACGTTAGCTGCGTTACCGGCTTCAACGTTAGCGCATGATGTGTTTCCATGACGGAAAAAAAAAAAGACGCGCGTGACGCCATGTTTACGTGACTCCCGATTTGTTAAAATGGGTCTCTAAAGTCACGCAATCCAGGCACCGTTTACCAGTTAGCTCCATTAGCTGCATTAGCGCCGGTTAGCACGCCTACGGTCAAACTGGAGCGGTCTGTTTATTATTAAACGAAAAGAGCAGCGCTACAAATAACGTCGCCAGCACTAATTTAAATGTAAACAAATATCTGTTGTTATTAGTGCTGGGCAAGTTAGCGGCGTTAACATTAGCGCATGATGCATTTCCATGACAAAATAAAGCTGCGGGTGACGCCATGTTTACGTGACTCCCGATTTGTTAAAATGGGTCTCTAAAGTTGCGCAGTCCAGGCACTGTTTACCAGTTAGCTCCTTTAGCGCCGGTTAGCGCGCCTACAGTCGAATTGGAGCGGTCTGTTTATTAATTAACGAAAAGAGCAGCGCTACACATAGCCAGCGTACCAGCTAAGTAAGTTTAGCGTTACTTTAGAGACTCATTTAAACAGTCGGTAGTCGCGTAAACATGACGTCACAAAGGCGTCTTTTTTCCGTGGAGAAAAAAGTTCGACTCTCGGACATCTTTGAAAAAAGTGACGATTTTCCCCACGACGAAACCGGCGATTGAGCTAGCACAACCGGCATAGAAGCTAGCGCAAGTTTTTTTTTTTTATGAGACCCACGTCGATAAACATCGTTCCTTCTGTCTTCCCCCCCGATTGTTACGCTAGGCGTGGACATCGAGGCGGCGCGCAAGGAGGAGGAGCGAATCATGCTGCGGGACGCCCGGCAGTGGCTCAACAGCGGCCAGATCCAGGACGTACGGCACGCCAAGTCCGGCGGAACGGCGCTGCACGTCGCCGCCGCCAAGGGCTACGTCGAGGTTTTAAAGTAAGCGGTGTAATGTTTTGGTAATATTCGCCAACTGCTCTGTATTCAATGACAGGAATAAGAACTTTGATTGTGTAGGATGCTAATATTAGCCTTGAACCTCTTTTGGCTAATAATGCGACATTTGCGCTTATGCATTTGCTACGTAGGGCTGTTACCTTTTAATTTGAAGGCTCAAAATGCTGGAAAATGGTAACATTGTGTTCTTTCTGCTGGCAAAATAATATTTGGAATCAACTTGGACCATTGGTTTCGCCCACTTCCCGGGTGTTTATTCCGAGCTTTAGGAATCTCTGGGTCTCGTCAGAACTCCATCCGGGACGACAGCCAGCACGCTCTGCTGCCATAGATAGCTCTGAGATAGCTTAGATGTTTCGTAGACCTCAATGTTTCCCCCCCAACCCGTCGGTGCAGAATTTATAGGCTGAAATATTAAAGGCTTTAAATTATCTTAGCCGTGTCGAGCTTGTGCTTTGAAGAAGAAGAAGAAGAAGAAGTCCCAACTCTAACAATTGTTTTCCCTCTCTTTCCTCTGCGTGAAGGCTTTTAATCCAAGCAGGGTATGATGTAAATATTAAGGACTACGACGGCTGGACGCCTCTGCACGCGGCGGCACACTGGGGCAAAGAGGAGGCGTGTCGGATCCTGGTGGAGCATCTGTGCGACATGGACGTCATGAATAAGATGGTCGGTGATCGGTTAAAGCGGTGATTTTTTATTTTTTTTTACACGACTCGTATTTTAATGCAAATCTCTTTGAACCGCAGGGCCAGACGGCCTTCGACGTGTCCGACGAAGACGTGCTGGGATATTTAGAAGAACTACAGAAGAAACAGAATCTGGTGAGTCCAAGTTTTGTCATTTTAAAAAGCTGAGCCAGCGGAGTTTGGACAAAAAAATAGCGTTATTAGGCTTTGCGGTCATTCTTGAGCGGGTTAACGAGCATAGAAACTCAGAAAAATTTGATATTGGCCTAGTTCCCGGACCTGTGCGTTGCTCACGGACTCTATAGATGTCGCCCCCCTAAGGTGAAAACGGAGGCAAAATTGAGTTTCACCGAATATCCCGAAACTTAGTGGGAAGATGTTATAGACCAAGACGGACGAAAAAGTCGACCGTAACCATGGCCTCAACTCAACAGGAAGTCGTCCGTTTTAAATTTTGGTGTCCGTTTTGGCCATTTTGCGAGCGAACTTGTCTGAGCGCGTTTGTCGCAGCGACATCAATTTGTACTCGACACTGTTTTTACAGTGTTTTGTGCATTTAAAACGGTGCAGCCACGGCAACCCTGTGCGTTTTTGGCGAATATCGACCATTCGCCACGAAACAGGAAGTGCCCTATGGCTTCGGCATGCATTGAGTACCACCGAATTTCCCGAAACTTGGTGGGTAGATATTATAGACCAAGACGGACAAAAAAGTCGAACGTAACCATGACCTCAACTCAACAGGAAGTCGGCCGTTTTCAATTTTGGCGTCGTTTTGCACCCGATGTAAATGAGCGAACTCGTCCGAGCGCGTTTGTCGAACTGACGTTAAAAAAAAAAAACTTGCCGATTTGTACTGGACGCAACAAAGATGAAAAGTGGTTGAAACGTTTTTGCGTATTCAAAACGGTGCGGCCACGGCAACCCTCTGCGTTTTGGCGAATTTCGACCATTCGCCACGAAACAGGAAGTGCCCTATGATTCGGCATGCACTGAGTAACAACCAAATTTCCCGAAACTTGGTGGGTAGATGTTATAGACCAAGACGAACAAAAAAGTCAACTGTAACCATGGCCTCAACAAAACAGGTTGCCTTTTTGAATTTTGCCGTCCATTTTGGCCATTGGCACCCTACGTAAATGAGTTGGACACATCAAACTTGCGTGGGGATGCGAGGACGCATCCGTCCTAGTTTAATTTCTGTTTTTTTGTTTTTCTTTCAGCTCTTGAGTGAGAAGAAAGACGTAAAGAAATCTCCTTTGATTGAAACGACGACCACCGGGGACAACAACCAATCACTGAAGCCGCTCAAGAGGTAAAAAAAACAACAAACAGTTGAAACGACAATGTGCTCCACTGTTTTCTCACACCCGTGCTTTGTGCCGCAGTAAAGAAACGCTGCTCCTGGAGCCGGAGAAAACGCCGGCCCCGCGCATCGAGACCCTGGAGCCGGAGAAGGTGGACGAGGAAGAGGAAGGGAAGAAGGACGAGTCGAGCTGCTCCAGCGAGGAGGAGGAGGAAGAGGATTCAGAGTCGGAGACCGAAGCAGGTGCTCGTAAAATCTTTGATTTACTGTAAACTGTGTCCTAGGAGTGGATAACGTGTAACCACCCAATCTGTCCACGCTGTTCTTGCACCGTTTACCAGTTGTCTGCGTTAGCACCATTAGCGTAGCCATTTTGCATCCTACGTAAACAAGCAAACTCGTCTGAGCGCGTTTGTCGCGACGACATCAATTTGTACGCAACACTGTTTTTACAATGTTTTGTGGATTTAAAATGGTGCGGCCACGGCAACCCTGTGCGTTTTTGGCTAATTTAGCCACGAAACAGGGAGTGCCCTATGATTCGGCATGCATTGAGTAACACCGAATTTCCCGAAACTTGGTGGGTAGGTGTTATAGACCAAGACGAACAAAAAAGTCGACCGTAACCATGGCCTCAACTCAACAGGAAGTCGGCTGTTTTCAATTTTGGCGTCCATTTGCACCCGATGAGCGAACTCGTCCGAGCGCGTGCATCTTTTTCCGGTCAATCGTCATGGAAACGCGTCATGCGCTAATGTACGTTAAAGTTGATCGGCGTTAACGTGCCCAGCACTAATTTAAATGTACACAAATGTCTGTTATTATCAGTGCTGGTCACGTTAGCGGCGTTACCGGCGTCGACGTTAGCGCATGATGTGTTTCCATGAAGCAAAAAAAAGACGCGCCTGACGCCATGTTTACGTGACTCCCGATTTGTTAAAATGGGTCTCGCAGTCCAGGCACCTTTTACCAGTTAGCTCCATTAGCTGCATTAGCGCCGGTTAGCACGCCTACAGTCAAACTTGAGCGGTCGGTTTTTAATTTTAAACGTAAAGACGCCATGTTTACGTGACTCCCGTTTTGTTCAAATGGGTCTCTAAAATCACGCAATCCAGGCACCGTTTACCAGTTAGCTGCATTAGCGCCGGTTAGCACACCTACAGTCAAACTGGAGCGGTCTGTTTATTAATTAATGAAAAGACATAACGGTGTACCAGCTAAGTAAGTTTAGCGTTACTTTAGAGACTAATTTAAACAGTCTGTAGTCGCGTAAACATGACGTCACAAAGGCGTCTTTTTTCCGTTCAGTCATGAAAACGCTAATGTTGGCGTTAACGTGCCCAGCACTAGTTTTTAATCAATCCACTGTGAAATTAGCTACACGCGACTCTTGTCGAGACGGGCGGACGAACAACCGCGACGTTGCGCTAGCAAAGCAGGACGCGCGGAAGTTTCAGACGTCCCCGACGTCCCACCTCTGCTCTACTGCTGTATACAAACAAACGCTCCCCTCCGTTGACGGATGAAGAACACGGCGCGCTAATCTAACGGCTACGTCGTTTGTGTTTATGTTCAGACCAAACAGAGGCAGGAACAGAAGCACGTTAGCTTGGACTTTATTGGAATGCGTTGGTCGAAGGTCGCGTTGACCTTTTTGTGCGTGAATCATCTTGAAGAGAACGCGCTAACCCGAGAACGCGAACGCTTACGTGAGTCACTGATGTGTGTTGTGTTTTTTTGTTTCACTGCTACAGACAAAAGCAAACCTTCAGCGTCGGTGAGCAACAGCACGTCGACGCCCGCCCCGACCAGCGTCGCCGCGACCTCTCCGACTGTCCAGACCAACCAGGTGACCACGCCCACGTCGCCGGTGAAGAAGGTAACGATGTGCTCTCTCGGAAAAAACGCAAATCAATCAAATCCCCACCGTCTGTTGAAGCTTTTTCTTTATGAACACAAATCTAACTTCACGGCCGACTGAAGACGCTAGGTTGTTTTTGGTTTTTTTTGTCTTGCGTAAATAAGTTTGCGGCCATCGCACACAAATATTTGTCTCCGGCTGTAATCGCACACGGCTCATAAACGACAAACAAACATGGTCACAAACGCTGCTCAGGTGGGATTATTCATGTGGGGTTGGCAGTTTTCCTCTGGCTTGAGTCTGCTGCCCTCTGCTGGCAAAAATGAAGGCAAACCACTTTAGTGGGTGAAACTCAACCAGGCTTATTGGTTTGGGCTTATTGTGTTGTTGTTGTTTTTGTTGTTGCGTGTAAACTATGGAAGCCTGTTTGTGCCAGAAAAAAGAGGTATGAAAAGTTGAAATGAGATGTTTTAAAAAGTCATAATTTTAATTTTCAATCTCATAATTACGACTTTCTATCTCATAATTATGACTTTTTATCTCAAAATTTAGACTTTTTATCTCATAATTATGACTTATCTCATAATTAGGACTTTTTATCTTATAATAATAACTTTTTATCTCATATGAACAACTTTTTATCTAATTTTTACGACTTTCTATCTCATAATTACGACTTTCTATGTCATAATTATGACTTTTTATCGCATAATTGTGACTTTTTATCTCATAATTATGACTTTATCTCATAATTATGACTTTATCTCATAATTATGACTTTTTATCTCATAATTTTGACTTTTTATATCATAATTAGGACTTTTTGTCTCATAATTATGACTTTTTATCTCACAATTTTGACTTTTTATCTGATCATTTTGACTTTTTATATCATAATTAGGACTTTTTCTCTCATAATTTTGACTTTTTGTCTCATAATTATGACTTTTATACTGTTTTTTTTCTTCTGGGGTAATCCGGCTTCATAGTAAAGGGTTAAAACAGAACTATATAACGTTAGTGATATTAGACGCTGCCTTTAGATGGCTCAGGTTTTCTGATCGGTCTTAAAAGGTTCAATATTTAAGGCCTTAAATCCTTTTGAAATTGCTCAAATATGAGACCCTGGGTCGTAAAACCTGTCAAACCTGGAGAGGACGGTGTCCTCAAAGGTGCAAAACAAGTCATTTGAAGACTTTAGTATTTATCAAATGTATAAACCTCGACGCTGTGTGATTAGACTTGGCTGAATGCTCTTATTTTGAAATGTTCACCCTGTAGCACCCACTGTCCTTCTGTTATTTTCTCTTTATTCTTTTCTTCTTGCAATGATCTTTTCTGTTTTATTTTATTTTTTTAAAGCCTCTCACACGTCACAATATCTTCTGTTTAACAGTTTAATAATATTGTGCTGCGTGACGAGGCCTTTAAAAAAAGACCTTTCCTTGCTGTAAAGTGTGTTTCTTTTGCTGCTGCTGCTTCTGTCTTATTCTGGCTTTTTATTTTTTCTTTGTCTTCACCTCCTGTCTTCACCTCCTCCTCCTCCTCCTCCTCCTCCTCCTCCTCCTCCTCCTCCCTCCCCTCTCTGGGCTCTTGTCTTGGTTGGCTTTAGTCTGAATATATTACTCCCCTCATGCCTGTGGCGGAGCCCGGCTGTCCTGCTTTGTGGCGTCAAGGCTTGCGCAAAACTGGCATTTCTCTGTTGCCCAAAAAGCCCATGGTGAGGTCATCGGTGTGTGAAGCAGAGTTTGTTTTTTTTTCCTCCTCATCCTCCTCTTCCTCACCCCTGACCACGTTGTTTTAACGCGACCCCTAAATGTCCGACATCATGTTTGCACCGTAACGTCGTGTTTTCACCGTGTGTCTGCGTGGCTTCTGCTGTGTACGTGGTGTTTTTGTGTCGCTTGATCTTTGATGGCCCACAATTTGACATTTAGAAAGTTGAAATGATGAGCTAAAAAGTCCTGATTATGAGATTAAAAGTCCTAATTGTGAGATGAAAAAGTCAAAATGATGAGATTAAAAGTCTAAATTATCAGATTAAAGTTGAAATGATGAGATTAAAGATGAAATTATGAGATGAAGTCTAAATTATGAGATTAAAAATCAAAATTATGAGATTAGAAATCGAAATTATGAGATAAAAAGTTAAAATTATGAGATTAGAAATCGAAATTATGAGATAAAAAGTTAAAATTATGAGATTAAAAGTCTAAATTATGAGATTAAAGTAGAAATTATGAGATTAAAAATGTATAATAATGAGATTAAAAATCAAAATTATGAGATTAAAAATCGAAATTATGAGATAAAAATTTGAAATTATGAGATTAAGTCTAAATTATGAGATTAAAAATTGAAATTATTAGATTAAGTCTAAATTATGAGATTAAAAGTCTAAATTATGAGATTAGAAATCGAAATTATGATATAACAATTCTAATTTTTGAGATTAAAAGTCGAAATTGTGAGATAAGAAATCAAAATTATGAGATTAGAAATCGTAATTATGAGATAAAAAATTGAAATTATGAGATTAAAAATCTAAATTATGAGATAAAAAGTTGAAATTTTGAGATTAAAAATCTAAATTATGATTTAAAGTCGAAATGATGATATTACAATTCTAAATTATGAGATTAAAAGTCGAAATTGTGAGATTAAAAATCGAAATTATGAGATTAAAAATTGAAATTATGAGATTAAAAGTCTAAATCATGAGGTTAATAAATCGAAATGAGATAAAAGTTGAAATTATGAGATAAAAAAGTCACACATCGACCGCCTGACACTGTGTTTGCACTTAAATGCACCTTTTTTCCTCGTCGTGTATTCACCTTGTGCCTTCTGTTGTTGTTGTTGTTGTTGTTGTTTTTTGTGTCGCTTGCTCTTTGACCCTGAAATCCCGGCACAAACCTTCTTTATTCGTCTCGGATCTCTTTCACTCACGATGTCTATGTTTTAGGGTTGAATTTCATCACCTCCTGTCAAGTATTTGACCGTTGAGTCGAGTTATTAAAGAGTAAAAGTCCACGTGTTGACCTTCTCCAGTTCCTTTTAACCAGCATGTCCTTCCTTAAATCTGCTCCTGGTTTTTGGAGCAGCCCTCTGATACTCAAACTCTTTTTATTACTAATCTACTATAACCCCAAAAAAAAAGCTGACTGAATCCCCGCTCCTCTTCTCAATCGCAGGTCGTTCAGCCTCCTGCCGCCGCCACGACGAAGGTTTCCGCCAAAGTGGAGGAGGAGCGTAAGGACGAGTCGCCGGCGTCCTGGCGTCTGGGCCTGAGGAAGACGGGCAGCTACGGCGCGCTGGCCGAGATCACGGCCACCAAGGAGGCGCAGAGGGAGAAGGACGCCACGGGCGTGATGCGCTCGGCCTCCAGCCCTCGTCTGTCGTCCACGCTGGACAACAAAGACAAAGAAAAGGTCGGCGTGTGGAGTTTGTTCTGGATCACACTGAGCGGCAGGAAATATAATAATGATAATAATAATAACACAGATTGTGTTTGATGGTCCGCCTGCAGGAGAAGGACAAAAGTACACGACTGGCCTACGTGGCCCCCACAATCCCCAGGAGACTGGCCAGCACTTCAGACATCGACGAGAAGGAAAACAGGTTTGTTTTACTGAGGAGACCATGAGCTGCAAACATGTGTTCATAGTCATTTGACTTATGAGTTTTAAAGTCACTATAGTCGGAATTATGAGATAAAAGTTTGCAAGTATGAGATAAAGAGTTGTAATTATGAGAAAAAGTCGTTTATATGAGATAAAACGTTTTAATTATGAGATAGAGAGTCATATTATGAGGAAAAAGTTGAAACTATGAGATTAAAAGTCTTAATTATGAGGAAAAAAGTTGTAATTATGAGATAAAAGGTTGAAATGATGAGATAAAAAGTCAAAATTGTGGGAGAAAGTCCTAATTATGAGATAAAAAGGTCATAATTATTAGATAAAAGTCAATTATGAGATAAAAAGTCATAATTATGAGATAAAAAGTCTTAATTATGAGATAAAAAGTCGTACATATGAGATAAGAAGTCATAATTATGAGATAAAAGTTGAAATTATGAGATAAAAAGTCGTAATTGTGAGATAAGTCATGAGGAAAAAGTCGTAATTATCAGGAAAAAAGTCGTAAATATGAGATAGTCGTAATTAAGAGGGAAAAAAGTTGAAATTATGAGATTAAAAAGTGGTAATTATGAAATAAAAAGTCTTAAATATGAGATAACGAGTCGTAAATATGAGATAGTCGTAATTAAGAGGGAAAAAAATAAAAAATAAAAATTATGAGATTAAAAAGTGGTAATCATGAGATAAAAAGTTATACTTGTGAGATAAAAAGTCGGAAATATGAGGAAAAAAGTTGAAATTATGGCGCCGGTCCACAGAAGAAAAGGATAGTGTAAAGACAGGAAACGGCGACTGATGTAGTACCAGCTAAACCACTGTTGAATTGGAATTGGACAAACCTAAGTGGATACAGTGGACACAGGCGCAGAAGTCGCCTGGCGTCACCGTTGTGTCACCGTTGTTGTTGTTGTTTCCACAGAGATTCGACTCCTCTGATACGCAGCGGCTCGTACACTCGGCGACGCTGGGACGACGACCTGAAGAACAGCGAAGGAAGCGCCTCCACCAACCGGACGTCCAGCTACCAGCGCAGGTTAGCATCACATCTCTGCTCGTCACGGCTGATCTGATGTTTGTCATCATCGTCATCACAGACGAACACAGAGATGTTGACGTTCATGCTTTATTGCACAGCAGCTGCAGCTGAGAAAGCATTTGTTTCTATCACTGTCATGGAGTGTTGTTGTTGTTGTTGTTGTTGTTGTTGTTGTTGTTGTTGTTGTTGTTGTTGCTGCGTGACTTTTTCATGGCACGGAAACCTAGACTTGGACCTGGTTCATGTCGTATGAGGAAAATCATGAATATGGTGTTTAGATATCTCTTAAATCTGCCGTTAGTGGCGTTTACAGCTCTGTTTTCTCGCAGCTGCTGCTTAATTGATAAAGATTGAAATTATGAGATAAAAAGTCGGAATTATGAGATTAAAAGTCGGAATTATGGGATAAAGTCGTAATTATGAGATAAAAAGTCGTAATTATGAGATAAAAAGTCGTAATTATGAGATAAAAAGTCGTACTTATGAGATAAAGTCGTAATTATGAGATTAAAAGTTGTAATTATGAGATAAAAAGTCGTAATTATGAGATTAAAAGTCGTAATTATGAGATGAAAAAATCTAAACTCTAATAAAGTCAAATTTAGGAGATTAAAAGTCATGATTATATAATAAAAAGTTGAAATTATGATATTAAAAAAGTAATAATTATGATTTAAAAAAAGTCAAAATTATGAGATTATAGGGTCAAAATTGTGATATTAAAAAGTCATAATTATGAGATCAGAAAATCGAAATTATGAAATAAAGTAAAAATTATGAGATTAAAAAATCTAAATGATGAGATGAAAGTCATAATTATGAGATTAAAAAGTCAAACATTATGAGATTAAAAAGTCAAAAATTACTAGATTAAACATTGAAATTATGAGATTAAAAAAAAATTGAAATTATGAGAAAGTCGTAATCATGACAGAAATTATGAGATTTAAAAAGTAAAGTCCGACATGTAAAGAGCCTTAAAATCAGCCTTTAGCTGTGATTAGCTCTGATGCTAACAGCAGCAGCAGGAAGTGAAGCAAGAGATCACTTATTACAGCAGCTTTAATCCAAACAGCATCTATTTCCCATGTGACGGCAGTAGTTTGTCAAAGCATCCTGTAAATATATACATGTTCTTTTATCTGTGTGTGTGTGTGTGTGTGTGTGTGTGTGTGTGTGTGTGCGCCTGCACCGCTAACATGCCTCTCTCGCTCCTCCCCCCCCTTCCCCCTCCCCCCTCCCCCCTCCCCCACCCACCACTGCCATCGCCGCCCACACCAGCACGTCTCATACGCTAGCGCTAGGGCGGAGCGGCAGCACGCGGGACGTGCCGGCCAAGTCCTCGTCCACCTCCAGCTTGGACCCTAACGCCTGTAACACTAAACCCTGGCAGCCGCCCACCTCCTACTACCAGTCTTACAGCATTTACCGCAGGTACACCACCACCACCCGCCTCACCACCGGGGGGGCGACGACACCCACCTGTCATCTGTCTCTCTGTGTGTCCACAAAAGGCCGCCTCCCACTCGAACCCCCCGCTGTGTCTCGTCTCACTTTGTCCTCTCTTTATGCTCAGCGGCTCTTTCGGCAGACGACACGAGGACCTGAGCGGTTCGACCACGACGTCCTCTTGCTCCGCCCCCACGACCACCACCACCACCTCGTCATCCGTTACCTCGCCCACAGGCCACCGCGGCCTGCTCTCCAGCCTGGGCTCGTCCTCCACACGCACTGGCTCCACCAGTCTCACCAGCAGGTACGGAACACGGCAGCAAATGTATGCCTTTATGCTTACATTTAGTTAGCGAAAATGCGATATTGATCGTATCGTAGAGGCCAAAATGAGTTTCACCGAATTTCCCGAAACTTGGTGGGAAGATGTTATAGACCAAGACGAACAAAAAAGTCGACCGTAACCATGGCCTCAACTCAACAGGAAATCGGCCATTTTTAATTTTGGTGTCCATTTTGGCGTTTTGCACCCTGCGTAAATGAGCGAACTCGCCCAAGCGTGTTTGTTGCACCGACACGGCAAATTGTACGCGACGCATCAAAGATGAAAAGTTGTTGAAATGTTTTGGGGATTCAAAACAGTGTGGCCATGGCAACCCTCTGCTTTTTGGCTAATTTCAAACTTTCGCCACGAAACAGGAAGTGCCGTAGGACTTCGGAATATATTGAGTTTCACCGAATTTCCCCAAACTTGGTGCGAAGACGTTATAGACCAAGATGAACGAAAAAGTCAACCGTAACTATGGCCTCAATTCAACAGGAAGTTGGCCATTTTGAATTTTGGCGTCCATTTTGGCGTTTTGCACCCTGCGTAAATGAGCGAACTTGTCCAAGCACGTTTATTGCACCGACATGCCAATTTGTACTCGACGCGTCAAAGATGAAAAGTTATTGAAACGTTTTGGGGATTCAAAACGGTGTGGCCATGGCAACCCTCTGCTTTTTGGCTAATTTCAAACTTTCGCCACGAAACAGGAAGTGCCGTAGGACTTGGGAATATATTGAGTTTCACCGAATTTCCCCAAACTTGGTGCGAAGATGTTATAGACCAAGACGAACGAAAAAGTCAACGGTAACCATGGCCTCAACTCAACAGGAAGTTGGAAATTTTGAATTTTGGCATCCATTTTTTGCATTTTTGCACCCTCTGTAAATGAGTGAATTATCCGAGCGCGTTTGTCGCACTGTCATGCAAAAAAAAATCGTCTGTTTGTACTGGACACGTCAAAGAAGATTTGGCTAATTTCGACCATTCACCACGAAACAGGAAGTGTCGTAGGACTTTGCCATATATTGAGTTCGACCAAATTCCTTGAAACTTGGTGGGAAGATGTTATAGACCAAGACGAACAAAAAAGTCCATCGTAACCGTGGCCTCAACCCAACAGGAAGTCGGCCATTTTGAATTTAGCTGTCCATTTTGCCCATAGGCACCCTACCCTACGTTTTTTTGAATACAAGACGCTTGCTTGTGTGTGAACAGGTACTGGTCAGAGGAGAGTGCAGAGAGGGAGAAGGAGAAGGAGTCTGCTGCCGTCATCCCAACCATAAACACTGGCTCTACCACGTCCACCACCACCACCACCGCCATATCGACCACTACCACCACCGCCGGCACTGTCCCCACCTCCGAGAGACGAAGGTGAGACGCCGACTTCTTATCATGTCTTTATAAGTAGATAAATGAGCGTTTTCCTTATATAAAAAAGGGACCTGGACATTTGCCAGCAGTGTGTGTGTGTGTCTGTGACTTCCTGTTACTGTGCTGAAATAAGCCACCTGCTGCTCCAGCGACTTCTCCTTATAAGGGCGTTGGACAGAAGCTGCACATTCTCCTCCTCAAGGCCACGGCTCCACAATAATGAACCCGTTGACTCCAAGGAAAATCTCTGTGCTCCTGAAACGTAGAGATTTGAATCGTCACCAACTTTTATATTCGTGTTAAACCTTGAATTCCTTTAATTTCAGGTCGTACCTGACGCCGGTGCGCGACGAGGAGTCCGAGTCCCAGAGGAAAGCTCGATCCCGACAGGCTCGACAGTCGAGGAGGTCCACTCAGGTTGGTGTCGTCGCTGGTGCTTTTACAGACACTTAGCGTCACCGCTAACACAAACAACCCGCTCGCTTTACAAGCTAACGTTGACGTTCGGCTGTTACGACGAGTCGAGAGTTGTAAAAAAAACCCAGTGTGTAAATACGCTCCTCTCCCGCTATCGTCCAGGGCGTGACTCTGACCGACCTGCAGGAGGCCGAGAAAACCATCGGGCGGAGTCGCCCGGCCAAGACCCGCGAGGAGGAGAAGGAGGAGCGGGAGAAGCAGGACAAGGAGAAGCAGCAGGAGGAGAAGAAGGAGACGGAGACCAAGGAGGACGACTACCGGTCAAAGTACCGCAGCTTTGAGGAGGTTCTCGTCTCTCTCTTTGCTTAACGTTTGAAAACGAAGACGTAAAACAAATATCAGTTCCCACAACGAATCAAACACACCATAATTCTCTCTCTCTCTTTCGTCCAGCGTTACCGCTCTCTGTCGTCCTCCTCCACCTCTGCCGTTTCCCCGGTCAGCACCTCCTCCGCCTCCACCACCCCGTCCTACTCCAGCTCCACGCTGTCCTCCAGCTCCAGCTCCCTGCACAGACCCAACAGTCTGACGGGCATCACCTCCTCCTACAGCCGCTCCTCCAGAGACACAGAGAAAGGTTAAATTCTAATCATACTGTGAAATTTACGCAAATTCATCCCCAGGGGCCAGATTGGACCCTTTGGTGGGCCGGTTCTGGCCCACGGACCGTACATTTGAAACCCCCGATTTAGACTGTTAACTTTTTACCCTTACTGCATTATTTCCTGGACAGTTTTTGCACCTATTTTACGCCTATTTTTCAAGTAAAACATTCTAATCATACTGTGAAATTTACACAAATTCATCCCTTGAGGCCAGATTGGACCCACTGACGGGTCGGTTCTGGCCCGCAGGCTATTGGTTTGACACCTTGATTTAGACTAGTAACAAACTATTGCCCTTATTGCATTCGTTTTTGCACCTTTTTTCCACCTATTGTTCAAATAAAAACATTGTAATCATACTGTGAAATTTTTAAAAATTCGTCCCCGGGGCCAGATTTTACCCACCAGTGGGCCGGTTTGGGCCCACGGGCCGTTGGTTTGATACCTTGATTTAGACTAGAAACATTGTGTTGTTATTGGTGACAAACTATTGCCCTTATTACATTATTTCCTGGCCAATTTTTGCACCTTTTTTACACCTATTTTTTTCAAAGAAAACATTCTAATCATACTGTGAAATGTACACAAATTGATCTCAGGGCCGGATTGGACCCACTGGTGAGCCTTTTCTGGCCTGTGGGCCGTATGTTTGACACCCGCGACTTAGAATATAAACTGTTTTTGTTGTTGTTGACAAACTATTGCCTTTATTACATTATTTCCTAGCCAGTTTTTGCACCTTTTTTTTACACCTATTTTTCAAGATTTTCACAGTATGATTGGAATGTATGAAATTTACACAAATTCATCCCCGGGGCCGGATTGGACCCACTGGTGGGCCTTTTCTGGCCTGTGGGCCGTATGTTTGACACCCCCTATTTAGACTAGTAACATTTTGTTGTTATTGTTGACAAACTATTTCCTTTATTACATTATTTTCTAGCCAGTTTTTGCACCTTATTTACACCTATTTTTAGGGTAAAACATTCTAATCATACTGTGAAATGTATACAAATTCATCTCAGAGGCCGGATTGGACCCACTAGTGGGCTGATTCTGGCCTGCGGGCCGTATGTTTGACACCCCTGATTGAGACTACAAACATTTTGTTGTTATGGTTGACAAACTATTGCCTTTATTACATTATTTCCGAGCCAGTTTTTGCATCTTTTTTACGCCTATTTTTCAAGTAAAACATTATAATCATACTGTGAAATTTACACAATTTCATCCCCGGGGCTGGATTGGATCCACTAGTGGGCCAGTTCTGGCCCGAGGGCCATTGGTTTGACGCCTTGATTTAGACTAGTAACCTTTTGTTGTTATTGTTGACAAACTATTGCCTTTATTACATTATTCCCTAGCCAGTTTTTGCACCTTATTTACACCCATTTTTCAGGTAAAACATTCTAATCATACTGTGAAATTAACACAAATTCGCTTCAAATGTTTCCCTTTGTTTTACGTTAAAGGAACAACCTGAAATTCCGTGAGGAAAAACAACAATAAATTCAACAATTATTACGCCTAAATTAACTATTTCAGCCACAGGTCTCTGGAACTGTAAAATATAACGTTTTCACAGTACGATTCGATTCTAGTCGTGCTGTGAAATTTGCTCAACTTTTAAAGTTGAGTAAATGCATGTTTCTTTTGCTGTTATTTACCGTTGTTGTCATTTCCGTGGATTGTCAGAAGCCGACAAGAAGGAGGAGGAGAAAGAGGGCGAGGACAAGTCTCAGCCTCGCTCCATACGGGATCGCAGGCGGCCCCGAGAGAAGCGACGCTCCACCGGGGTTTCCTTCTGGACTCAGGACGTAAGAGGAGATTATTCATCGCACACACTTTAATGACCTTCATTATTGATTATTCCTCCGCTGAGACGCCGCCTCCTGTCTGTCTGTGTTTGTTTTTTTCTTTAATTCCAGGGCGATGAAAATGACCCTGAGCAGCAGTCGGACTCTGAGGAGAGCAGCACCAAAGGAGAGCCACAGGTAACTCCACCAGCTCCATTCCTTGTCCATGTTTTCCATCTTCTGGTCTTTGGAATCACAAGAGCAACACGTGTACTGAGTTTGACGCGGCTAGCTCAAACCTGCTAGGATGAGTTTGTTCGAATGCGTAGACTAGCCATTTTTAGTTTTTCCAAAATGGCCGACTTCTGTGTGGTCGGAGCTAATGGAAGCGCATTAGAGATTTGTTTGGAATCACGAGAGCAACACGTGTACCGAGTTTGACGCGTCTAGCTCAAACATGCTAGGACGAGTTCGTTCAAACGCACAGACTAGCCTAGACTTTCTAGTTTTTCCAAAATGGCCGACTTCTGGGTAGGCGGAGCTAATGGAACGCATTAGAGATTTGTTTGGAATCACGAGAGCAACACGTGTACCGAGTTTGATGCGGCTAGCTCAAACATGCTAGGACGAGTTTGTTCAAATGCGTAGACTAGCCATTTTTAGTTGTTTTATTTACAAAATGGCCAACTTCTGGGTGGGGGCGGTGCTAATGGAAGCGCATTAAGAGATTTGTTTGGAATCACGAGAGCAACACGTGTACCGAGTTTGTCGCGGCTAGCTCAAACATGCTAGGATGAGTTCGAATGCGTAGACTAGCTGTTTTTAGTTTTTCCAAAATGGCCGACTTCTGGGTGGGCGGATCTAATGGAAGCGCATTAGAGATTTGTTTGGAATCACGAGAGCAACACGTGTACCGAGTTTGACGCGTCTAGCTCAAACATGCTAGGACGAGTTCGTTCAAACGCACAGACTAGCCTAGACTTTCTAGTTTTTCCAAAATGGCCGACTTCTGTGTGGGCGGAGCTAATGGAAGCGCATTAGAGATTTGTTTGGAATCACGAGAGCAACACGTGTACCGAGTTTGTCGCAGCTAGCTCAAACATGCTAGGACAAGTTTGTTCGAAAATGCGTAGACTAGCTGTTTTTAGTTTTTCCAAAATGGCCGACTTCTGGGTGGGCGGAGCTAATGGATGCGCATTAGAGATTTGTTTGGAATCAGGAGAGCAACACGTGTAAAAAGTTTGGTTGAAATCGGAACAACTATGTGCGACTTGGACGCAAAATTAGCATTTAGCGCAATTTTGACCACTTTGTCTTTCTAATCCTCGTTTATGTCTCGTTTCCTTACAGAGTGACAGATTATCCAGGTATGTGGCTCCTCCCCCTCTCTCCTTATATCACGTCCTGTCTTATCAAACATCCATTGTTGTGTAGTGTAAACGCGTCTCCGCTGTTTCAGGAACGAGAGCTCTTCGTCCGCGGATCGCAACGACACTCTCTTCAGCCGCAGCTACGAGAGTCGACGGCCGTACTCGAGCCGACTGGACAGAGACGACGCCACGGATTATAAAAAGGTAGAAATTAATCCAGATTACAGTGGGGGGTGGATTAGTTTTTCCGCCGCACCTGTTGACCTTGTCGCCCGCCCGTCTCTCAGCTCTACGAGCAGATCTTAGCCGAGAACGAGAAGCTGAAGGCGCAGTTACGCGACACGGACCTGGAGCTAGCCGACCTGAAGCTACAGCTAGAGAAGGCCACGCAGGTACGGGATTACAACCTTTACTAAAGTTACACACAGATTATACGCAGAGTGTGTATTCTGGGTGACATGGGTCGGATATGTGTGTGTTTGCAGAGGCAGGAACGCTACGCCGACCGATCGCAGCTGGAGATGGAGAAAAGGGTAAGAACGACGGATCCCAGCTGTGTTTTTGTCTTTTTGTTTACGTCCTAAACTGAACGTAAATGACGTTTGAGCTGCTTTAACGGTCGCTGGGTTTATGTCTGAAGGTGACGAGCAGGCCCTATTATCATCTGGGTGCTGGTATGAATCCTCCCCTCTATCAGTTTTTATTATTTCCTCCTCCTTCTCTCTCTGCTGTTGCTGCCTGTCGTCTCTCACTCGTGCCCTCAGAGGGGTCAGAGGTCAGAGGTCAGAGGGCGGCGACCTCCTCCCTCCTCGCTCGCCCAGAACACCGCCACCTTCTCTCTCACCTGTTATTTTTATTTTGTTTTATTTGATTTGATTTGAGCCTCAGAGTCAACGTGTGGTCACCACTTTTCAACAAGTTTTCCTATATATATATATGTGTGTGTGTGTGAAAGTACGTCAGTCTGAAAGGTCCAGTGTGTACGAGTTAGTGACATCTAGTGGTGAGACTGTAGATTACAACACCACCAGTGTTTCTCAATCCTGTCCTCTCTCTCCTGCTCCAACATTATTTCTAAGTGTTGTATTCATTTTAAGTCAATTAATTTTAAATTTTGAATTTTAATCTCATAATTTCGATTTTTAATCTCATAATTATGACTTTTTATCTCATAATTTTGACCTTTATACTCATAATCTTGAATTTTAATCTCATAATTTCGATTTTTAAGCTCATAATTATGACTTTTTATCTCATAATTTTGACCTTTAAACTCATAATCTTGACTTTTAATCTCATAATTTAGAATTTTAATCTCATTTTGACTTTTCATCTCGTAATTTTGACTTTTCATCTGATAATTTCGAAATTTCATCTGATAATTTCAACTTTTTATCTGATAATTTCAACTTTTTATCCAAAAATGTACTTAATCTCCTAACTTTGATTTTAAATCTCACAATTTTGACTTTTAATCTCATAATTTAGATTTTTAATCTTATAATTTTGACTTTTAATCTTATAATTTTGACTTTTAATCCCAATTTCAACTTTTTATCTCATAATTTCTACTTTTTGTCTCATAATTATGACTTTATAAATCTCATAATTTCAATATAATCCCACCTCCCTGTTACACACTGGACTTTTTGATCTTATTCTGGAAATGTTTTCTAAATTGTCCACATTTGAAGAACGTGAGCATGTGTGTGTGTTTTCATGCTTTCTCTTCTTTTAATGTGAAGTCACGTGTTTGTTAATCATGCTGGCGTCTGTGCAGCCACGACATCATCATCATCATCATCATCATCCTCATGTTTTTATCCTCACTGTTGTTTTTTTGGCATTAAAAAAATTACAATTTTTTTAAAGCTATTATTATTATTTAGACAAATAATTTCACAAACTCTTACTTTCAAACGTCTACAAACACATTTTATTGACTTGAAAACATCTTTAAAAGTGAGTAAATCAGACGCCTTCACTGAACCTGCAAGTGTGAGCTGTCGCTGCACCCTCACCCTCACACACACACACACACACACACACACACACCTCTTCTCTATGCTCCGCCCCCTTTTCTTCAGTCGTGACATGTGATTGGACAGTCTCTCACCTCTCTTTCCTTTGCCCCTCCCCCTGCAGGAAAGAAGAGCTCTAGAAAGGAAGATTTCTGAGATGGAGGAGGAGCTTAAGGTACCGCCCACACACACACACACACAGACTTTTATCATCTATATATATATAAGCTTGTTTGATGTTGTCACATTGATTTCATAATTTAGATGTATTTGTTGGTTTTATTGTGACGTGCACAACGTTCCGTATCAAACCAAACGCTTTTACTTTGAAATTCTGTCACGTATCATCCTGAATATCTAATGTCTTGTTGTTTTTGTTGACGTCGCCGCCATCTTGACTCAGATCATTTGAGTTTGACATCAAATAATGATCAGAATCAGGTTTATCGTCAGGTAAAGGGAACTAGGGAGACTAAAATATGGAAAATAAAATGGAGAGAAATAGTTGACATGACAAGGAAATGATAAGGAAAATGACCAGGATCTTCCCAGAAGACCCAGAATCGACTCGCTGTGCTTTTATTTTGTTAACTCTTTCACTTTACACAGCAAAAATGACTGAAATACAAACAGAAACCAACTAAATTTGACCTGAGCTGTGAGAAAATGTGAGGTTTTTTTACATCGCAGGTGACGCAAAGACGACTTTAAATCATGACTTTTTGATTCAAACTTCAGTCCCGGTGATTCGTGATGCACTCGATTCTTTGCTGATTTAAAGACTTAAATCAAACCCAGACTGACTGAGAATAGAATAAAGGCCAAAACCATGAACTCCTCTTGAGGAGGAGGAGGTGGAGGAGAGAATATCTCTGCGGTAACAACAGTTGTGTTTGTTTCTTCCTCTTCTGTTCCCTCAAAATCTGTTAATCGTTCCTTTTCAAAAATTATTCCGCTAACAGATTCTCTTGTGTTCTCCCTCCTCCTCCTCATTAATCCTCTTTAATTTTGCCATTCTGTTTCCATCGTCCCTCCTCCTCCTCTGACTCCTCCCCCTCCACCTGACTCCTCCCCCTGACTCCTCCCCCTCCCTCACAGAACCTCCCTCAGGTAAAGCAGGTTCAGACCCTGCGACAGGTTAAGGAGCGGCTGCAGGCTGAGAACCGAGCTCTGGCTCGCGTCGTAGCGAAGCTGTCGCAGTCCGCCTGCAGCCAGCTGCCCAGCGTCGACCTCTAAGCCACACCTCCTTCACCTCCTCCTCCTCCTCCACCTCCTCCTTCTTCTTCCTCCTCCTCCTCTTCACCTTTTTTCCCTCATTCTCCTCATGCTACATTAGCGCTCTGCCCCGCCCACCCATAGACAGGCAGGTGTCCGAGCCTTTTCCGCTCCCTCTGCCTCCCCACAGCTTTTGGTTTTTCCACATTGGGGAGTGTGTTGTTGTTGTTGTTGTTGTTGTTGTTGTTGTTGTTGTTTTTTTGACACTCTCCTTTTACACGACTGACGACACAACCTGAGACTGAAGCTACGTCCATGCTACGATGTCCTTTTAGGTTCCGCTCTGCTTTCAAAAACCTGCGTCGGCACTAGTTCAGACTTTCTAAATCTACAGTTTGAGACCACGCTAGCACACGTAGCACAACACACGCTAGTTCAGACTTTCTAAATCTACAGTTTGAGTCCACGCTAGCACACGTAGCACAACACACGCTAGTTCAGACTTTCTAAATCTACAGTTTGAGTCCACGCTAGCACACGTAGCACAACACACGCTAGTTCAGACTTTCTAAATCTACAGTTTGAGTTCACGCTAGCACACGTAGCACAACACACGCTAGTTCAGACTTTCTAAATCTACAGTTTGAGTCCACGCTAGCACACGTAGCACAACACACGCTAGTTCAGACTTTCTAAATCTACAGTTTGAGTCCACGCTAGCACACGTAGCACAACACACGCTAGTTCAGACTTTCTAAATCTACAGTTTGAGTTCACGCTAGCACACGTAGCACAACGCATGCTAGTTCAGACTTTCTAAATCGACAGTTTGAGTCCACGCTAGCACACGTAGCACAACGCATGCTAGTTCAGACTTTCCAAATCTACAGTTTGAGTCCACGCTAGCACACGTAGCACAACACATGCTACTTCAGACTTTCTAAATCTACAGTTTGAGTCCACGCTAGCACACGTAGCACAACGCATGCTAGTTCAGACTTTCTAAATCGACAGTTTGAGTCCACGCTAGCACACGTAGCACAACGCATGCTAGTTCAGACTTTCCAAATCTACAGTTTGAGTCCAGGCTAGCACACGTAGCACAACACATGCTACTTCAGACTTTCTAAATCTACAGTTTGAGTCCACGCTAGCACACGTAGCACACCGCGTCGTTGCTTAAACCCGGTCAGTGACGTCCAAGGGGAGGACAACGTTAACGTTGCGGATATACTCGGTTTTTAAATAAGTAGCTAACGGCGTTAACATTAGCGTATGGCGCGTTTCCATGACGACTGACCGGAAAAAGACACGGGTGACGCCATGTTTACGCACCGTGGCACCAGAGTCCAGGCACCGTTTACCAGTTAGCTGCATTAGGGCTAACGTTAACATTAGCGTATGACGCGTTTCCATGACGACCGACTGGGAAAAGTTGCATGTGACGTTTTGTTTACGTGCTGCGGCACCAGAGTCCAGGCAACCTGTTTACCAGATAGCTGCGTTAGCTCCTTTTAGCGCCATCGGCGCTAGGCGTTGATCTGTTTATTTTAAACGAAAAGAGCAGCGCCACAAATAACCAGCGTACCTGCGTGCTGCGTATGTGTGCCTCTGTTTTTAAAGTTTAGCGTTACTTAAGAGACTCATACTCTTTAGAAACTCTACAGTAACGCAGTTTTTAGTGCCGCTGCACCGGTGTCCAGCCACCGTTTACCAGTTAGCTCCTTTAGCTCCTTTAGCTCCTTCAGCGTGCCTACAGTTATCGCTGCTAACCGTCGTTAACGCACCCAGCACTAGTAAAAGTATGGTCGGACGGCAGTGTAGAGGGAGGCGGAGGAAGTCGCTAGTTAGCTGCGTCGTCACAGTAGCCACGCGGCTTTTAAATAAGTGGCATTTTTAGCCGATTCGGTAACTCTTTAGATTCAGGAACACATATTCACCGTTAGCTAGGTGCTTGCTAACATGCGTATAAGTACCGTATTAGCATGGACGTAACCTCAGCTATCGGAGGTTGAGTTTAGTCTTAAATTGAATCGTTCAAACAAACACGGTAAAGGAAAGTGTCCTCTGTGTTTCCTGCAGTTTCCTCCAGAGGGCGCTGACGTCTTCTGTTTGGCTTTGTTCTGGCTTCTGTGCATGAAGTTGCATTGAATTTGTTTTTCTTTAGTTTGAGTTTAGCATCAAACCTTCAGAGACCAAGACTTGGACTGATATGTGCCTTAAATTAGAGACATATATATATTGTGTGTGTATATATATATATATATATATATATATATATATATATACAGTATTGAGATAATTGTGGTCTTACAGGATGTATTTGTGTCTCTTATAGTGATGAGGTGTTTATGTAAAATGATGTAAAAACTGCTGTTTTATGACCTTTAAAAACAAAGTTCTACAGAAATTAATAGAAATAAGTAGTAACTATAATAGCTAATAATAGTAACTGACACCTGCTTCACTGGAAAAAAACACTATTATCAACACAGAAGCTCTTATTTTGAAATTCAGTGAGATGTCGGACTTTTCCTGACGCTGAGCCTCAGAATAAACTCTGACGAACACATTTATTTTCATGTTAACGTCTTAAAAACAGCGCGTTATTAACAGCGAAGCCGACTGAACACGTTCTAACGTCGTAATCTCGCTCAGATTATGAGGTTTTATGACATAATCTGACATTATAAGAGTTGTGGCTGCTGCAGTGAATCTTGACGCTGCATGGCTTCATTTTTCCTCTGAACTTTGACCTTTGGTTTGAACTCTGTGATGTTTTTTAAAACTCTTTTATCACCAAGAAAAAAACAAAAAGAGGATTTTTATTTATTTAGGGAAAAAAAGGATAAAAGAAAAGTGTGTGTGTTTGTTTTTGTCGTTCTGTCGTGTTTTTTTTTATCGGCGGCGTCCATTTTGTTTTCTCTCGCATGTCAATATTTGGCCTATTTTTTTCACGTGTGATGAACGCAGAAAAGTTAGCGTCGGCGTCTCAATCTGAATACGTGAAAAAGTGCAGATGTTACATTTTATTTTGAAAACCCGAGGCTACAGCTAGCGCAGCCTAGCGTAGACTCGAAGGTTTTTAGCTCGTAGTGACGCCATAGTGAGTGAAAACCAGGTGAGAGCGACGACGAGCCAATGAGAAGCAAGATATTGTTCGTATGAGTTGGTGGCGACCAAAAATGGAGCAAAAAAAGCACGGTTTGGCTCTACGATATTTTTTTAGTTCCTGCTCTGACGAAGGTTACGAGCCGAGCCGATACCAAAACGTTACGTCGACGGATTTTCCGTCGTCGCTGGAAAAGTCGTGAGCGCGACGTACGACACGAGAATCAAAATGCGAACAATGTCCGAAACTGTAGATTTAACTTAAAAAGACCTGGAATCATTAACGTTAATCTCCGACATTTAGCAAAAGGAACTGAACTGAACAAATCTTTTTAATGAACTGATTCTAATGATTCCGTTAGCACAAAACGTCGCGTAGCTACGCTAACGCATCTGCTTAGCACTCGTACGAGATTTTTTTTAGTTCCTGCTCTGACGAAGGTTCCGAGCCGAGCCGAGCTGATACCAAAACGTGACGTCGTCACTGGAAAAGTCGTGAGCGCGACGTACGACACGAGAATCAGAATGCGAACAATGTCCGAAACTGTAGATTTGACTTAAAAAGACTAATGATTCAGTTAGCCGCGAAAACAACGATGTTTTGTAAGTCGCTAAGTTCGTGTCGTGTATAAAATGAGGACTTTTCATTTAGTTATAGTTTGTTTTAAAAATTAGCGTTCGTTTTAATCCGTTGTTAGAGCACGTTTGCTAGTTTTTACTTTTCGTAAAAACGCTTGTCAATGGAATTTTTTTTGCGCTAGCACAACCCGTCACGTAGCTACGGTAACGCGTCTGCTTAGCTTTTCTGTACGTTGTCGTGACATCACACATGTAAAAAAAAAAATAATAATAATAATCGGAATATACGTTGAAAATTTTACGCCAACATTTTTTAAAATATAAATAACCGGAACATTTTGCGTCAAAAACGCGACAGTCCACTCTTTGCGCGACGAACAAGGCTTTTATCGCAGTTTTTTAACGACATGTTTATCTGTGGACGCTCATCTCACCCTCTCTTTGTTTTCTTTCTCCTCCTCCTCCTCC
>NC_139803.1:43615121-43667619 GCF_963457635.1 Microchirus variegatus
GAGAATAAAGTCGGAATGTTATGAGAATTAAGTCGGAATGTTACAAGAATAAAGTCAGGAATGATACGAGAATAAAGTCGGAATGTCATGAAAATAAAGTCGGAATGTTATGAGAAAGTCGGAATGTTACGAGAATAAAGTCGGAATGTTAGGCGAATAAAGTCGGAATATGAGAATAAAGTCGGAATATGAGAATAAAGTCAGAATGTCACTAGAATAAAGTCGGAATATTATGAGAATAAAGTCGGAATGTCACGAGAATATTATTGTTTATTCTCATATTTTAACATTAAAAACAGTCACATCTGAATCATCTGTGATTGAATCAAAGTTTTTATTTGATTTTGAACAAAGAAAACAGTAAATAGTGGGTCAGTGTCACGTTTGTTTTAGTCATTAGTTATTCAGAGTTTTCCGTCTTTATTCCACGACTCGAGTGAACCACGCTACACACTATTTATATTTATATTTATATTATATCACATCACAGAAGTATAAAAGTTAAACACTGAGACTGGAAAACTGCAGAGGTTTTAACAATTTTTTTGTTTATTAAACATTTAAACATATATATATATAATATAGATCTACATCACTCACTATTTCTTGAGTCAAACATCACCAGAGTTTCTAAATGATCCACTGTGACCTGGGAAGGAAAAAAACTAATAATTATAATGTTATATATTACAAAATATAAATAGATCTTATCAACAACACTCACCGTTAAGCGATCTAATAAACACTAGACGAACCACGATTGAGAAATCTCAGTTCCTGAAAGCAAATCAGAGACTTCATTACGTCACACATTAAGGTCAGACTTGTGGTTAAATGGCGGCTAAATAAAAAAACAAAAAAAAAACAGGTCAAGTTCGTGTCCGTAGACGCGTTCGGGGTCGGCCTCTCGTGTCACGTAGGAAGTTTCGCGGCGATCGGTCGACGTACGCCGAGGTTACAGGGCACTTCCTGTTTCGTGTCAGATTGGTTGCCGTGGCCACGCCCCTTTTGAATCCGCAAAACCTCATCCAATCATCAAACGAATTGTCACGGTTTTTTTTGTTTTTTTTTACAAAGCGTGCAAATCGCCACAATGGACCAGGGCTCGCTCTATAGCGCCCCACTCAGGCGAAACATGGATGGAGCAAGCCAAGATTCATTTGCACCGAAACTTGGTGGGAACTCGTCACAGCACAAGACGAACAAAAAAGTAAATCGGGACGACGGCCTCAACTCAACAGGAAGTCGGCCATTTTGAATTTGGCGTTTTCCAGTTCTTACCTTGACCGTCGCACATGTTGTAAAGAGCGATGGGTCCACGGTCGTCCTTTGGCGCCACCTTCATGTAAGAAAGAAACAAAACAATTTGTCAACGTTATTTCCGAGGCAAACAAAATAAACGTGAGCTATCGTAACTCGGTCGCTTTACTCACATCTGCAGTGAACATCTCTTGCTCGTCATTGGTCTCTTCGCGACGACGCCTCTTTCTGCAGCGAGCGATAACGGCGACTGCGGCGATTACGACGGCGACGGCGAAGGCCATGACTGACATAACCCCTGTTATCGCGATCACCACAGGTGTCGCTCTTTTCGTTCCTGGCAGAGCGACGGCGTCTTCTGTTTCTCGCTCTTTGACGGTGTTCGGAGCTACGACTAATCCTCCTGATCCTGATCCGGGTCCTGGTCCTGGTCCTGGTCCTGGTCCTGGTCCTGGTCCTGGTCCTGGTCCTGGCGCAACCGCCGTGGTTGCTTCCGTGTCTGGCGCTGCCGTGGTCGGAGTTTTTGGTCGGACAATAACGTCGCAGTGTTCTTCACTTACAGGGTTTTTAACGACGCATCGGTACGTTCCGAACTCCTCTTTCTCGATCCGGTGAACGAACAGGACGTCTTGAGATACGAAGGAGTGCGCTTGGTGGCGCAGAAGCGTTCCATTTCCGGCCACCGCGATCCAATTGAACTTTGCGGCTACGTTGTCTTGCGACACCCTGCACGTCATTTTCAGTAACTCGTCCACGGCGTCGTCGTCGGAGAGAGAGCATACCGGCGGACGCAACTTCTCCAACACCCTCAGCACGACGTTCCTGCTTTGGGTTCCCGTCAACGTTTTGATCGCACACCGGTATCGACCCGTGTCCGTGAGCTCGAGGTCTTTTAACGTCAACGAAGCGTCGCCGCCCTGTGGATTCGGAGAGGAAAAACGGACGTCGTCCTCGGTGCCTCTTTGCTGATACTTCGTAGCTCCGGAAAACGAGATCAGGAGTTCCTCGCCGGGTTGTCCGTGTCTCGGCTCAAAGAGCCACTCGATCGTCAGCTGATCCGAATCCTCGGGCGGAATCGTGAAACGACAATCGAGGGCGACCTTTTCACCTCGAACTGCAAAGCTGTGCGTCACCGATTTCCCGGCTAGCTCCAGTCCGCGGGCGGACGACGTCAGCGCCGTTGAAACGATGAAAACGGACCAAAGCCACGAGGTTCTTTCAAGGAACGTCATCGTCGCCCACGACTCCACTGTGCAGTGATGGAAAGATGTACGTCAGCATGCTAACGGCTAACGGCAAAGCAACACGTTTTTCTATGAAAGGCAAAGAGTCCTTTGATCACTTCTTCAAAGGCATCAAAGCCTGGATGAAGATCATGTGACCAAAGTGGAAAAAAAACAACGCAACAATATTGTTTTCCTTTGATCACGACTTCTTCAGAATACATCCGACTTTTTGATCAAACTAACACGAGGAAAAAGCGCCCTCTGGTGGTGAACGAGCGTAAACGCCACATGAAGGATTCAAAGACCTGCAGGTGAAGACGAAACCTTTTAAAAACGGGAATTTGCGTTTAAAATGCGGAACGCAAACACGTTTAATCGCGAATCTACGATCTCTACGTTTAACATCGTGAAACGCTGACCGTTAATTTCAGCGTCTGACGTATTTGGAGCTCAAGTTGGACACACCCACACGCCTGACATGTGGGCGGAGCTACAGCCACGACTCGTCGTAACGCTAACCACGAAAGTCGAGTAAAAAAAGTCAGACAATGCCACGGTTTTCAAAATAAATGTCTTTGTTTCTCTTTGTCCACACTTAAACACAAAGCCAATTTTTCTAAATAAAAGTCCCCATTTCGTCCACACTGAAATACAAACAGACAATTTTCAAAATAAAAGTCACACTTTCTGTGCATCTACGCTAAATTTAAACCTAAAGTTTTCAAAATAAAAGTTTCCATTTCTGTTAATCCACACTAAAACATATATCTGCAAGTTTCAAAATGATAATAACAATAATGTCCAGTTTTCAAAATAAAAGTCTCAGTTTCTCTTTATTCAAACTAAAACACAAAGCCAGTTTTTCAAAATAAAAGTCGCACTTTCTCTGCATCTACGCTAAATTTAAGCCCAAATTTTTCAAAATAAAAGTCTCCATTTCTGTTTGTCCACACTAAAACACATACCTGCAAGTTTCAAAATTATAATAACAATAATGCCCAGTTTTCAAAATAAAAGTCTCACTTTCCCTTCATCCACACTGAAATACAAAGCCAGTTTTTAAAAATAAAAGTCTCCATTTGTGTTCATCCACACTGAAATACAAACCCACAATTTTCAAAATAAAAGTCACACTTTCTGTGCATCTATGCTAAATTTAAACCCAAAGTTTTCAAAATAAAAGTCTCAATTTCTATTCGTCCACACTTAAACACATACCTGTGAGTGCCTAAATTATAAAAACAATCGAAGCCCGCAGTTTTCAAAATAAAAGTCTTAGTTTATTTTTGTCCACACTAAAACACCAACCCACAGTTCTTTTTTTTTTTTACAAAATAAAAGTCTCAGTTTCTCTTCATCCACATTAAAAAACAAACCCACTGTTTTTCAAAATAAATGTCTTCTTCCGTAGCTAAGACAAGAAAAAAAAAGTTTTATTTTTTACGATTTTAAATGTGATGTGAAACCAGAGGTTTGACTGTCATGTCTCACTGTCACCAGCAGGAGGCAGAAGAGTCCAGGGGTTGATATGGTAATGACAGGGTTAACACTCACACGTTCATAAACTGAGGAATGTGTTGATCTCACACTGAAGTGTGTGTGTGTGTGCGCGCGTGTGTGTAAAACAGATGTCAAACACACAAATCACCTGACAGATCACAGCCCCGCCCCTTCCTCTTCCTGCTCAGGTCAGAGGTCGAGTGCTGAGGCGGAGCGTCTGCTGCCTCCTGACGATCAATCAATCAACGCGTTCATCAATAAGTGATTTATTCTTGTTTTTTAAATAAAGAAAATGTAAAAAATCCTGAGTCTGTGACTGAACATCGCCCCCTGCTGGCCTGAGGCTTAAAAAGCTGCACTGCTCCTTTAAACGGCACCAGCTGTGACGTCATCGACACGCCCCCCGCCTCAGTGTGACGTCATCGACGGCGATCTGTCCGCGACGTCCGTGTTTCCGCTCGGCCTTCAACAACACCTGCACACACACACACACACACACACACACGTCCATTTCAAACCCACAGTTTTTCAAAATAAAGTGTCCATTCTATGCTCGTCCACACTAAAACGCATACCTGCAAGTTTCAAAATAAAAGTCTCAGTTTCTCTTCATCGACACTAAAATACAATCCCAGTTTTTCAATATCACAATAAAACACAAACCTGCTATTTTCAAAATAAAAGTCCCAGTTTTTGCCCATCCACATGAAACACCACCCCAGATTTCAAAATAAAAGTCTTAGTTTTTAGTCAACAATAAAAACCAAAACTGCTATTTCCGAAATAAAAGTCCCAGTTTTTGTCCATCCACATGAAACACAATCCTAGATTTCAAAATAAAAGTCTTAGTTTCTGGTCCACAATAAAACGCAACCCCAGATTTCAAAATAAAAGTCCCAGTTTTTGTCCATCCACATGAAACACCACTCCAGATTTCAGAATAAAAGTCTTAGTTTCTGGTCCACAATAAAACGCAAACCCCAGATTTCAAAATAAAAGTCCCAGTTTTTGTCCATCCACATGAAACACAATCCCAGATTTCAAAATAAAAGTCTTAGTTTTTAGTCCACAATAAAATAAAACTGCTATTTTCAAAATAAAAGTCCCAGTTTTTGTCCATCCACATGAAACACAATCCCAGGTTTCAAAATAAAAGTCTTACTTTCTAGTCCACAATAAAACACAAACCTGCTATTTTCAAAATTAAAGTCCCAGTTTTTGTCCATCCACATGAAACACAATCCCAGATTTCAAAGTAAAAGTCTTACTTTCTGGTCCACAATAAAACGCAACCCCAGATTTCAAAATAAAAGTCCCAGTTTTTGTCCATCCACATGAAAAACAACCCCAGATTTCATAATAAAAGTCTCACTTTCTCTTCATCCACACTAAAACACAAACCCGCAATTTTCAAAATAAAAGTCACACTTTCTGTGCATCCACACCAAAATAAAAGCCTTAGTCCTTGTTCATTCACGTCAAAACACAACCCCAGATTTCAAAATAAAAGCCTGTTTCTTTTTGTTTGTCCATGCTAAAGTACAAGCTGCTTCAACTCACACGAGTATTTTGAGTACAAACTCGACTACGTTACAAAAATTTGAATAAAAAATCGCACATTTCTTTGTCGGAAGTGAAATCACCCGACGCTAACTGACAGAAAAGCGGCATGTTTTCGCACATACATTCACGTGTGTGTGTTTGTGCGTCTCACCCTGTCCAGCGAGTGCGTCGTCACGGTAACCTGAGTGTGTCTCCAGCCGTGTCCGCCTGTCCTGCTCCAGAGGGCGGGGCTGTACCTGCGACAGCCAATCAGAGGCAGCTGTTTTCATGTGGGCGATTCCAATGTCAATCATTTCAAAAAAAAAAATCAAGTACCTTTGGTCCCGCCCCCTTTTTCGGACAAACAGCTGCAGCACGCCCACATGATGTCCCGTCAGCCAATGGGAGAAGGAGAAACACAGGTCGCCGCGGCTCCAGGATCGCGGGACGTGGGCGGCCAATCGGGCGCCGCGGAAGCTTCTCTGCCCCGCCTTCAGCTCTGGGACGGACAGGAAACGCCCACCTGTACAAAGGTGAGTGAATGATGTCACGTGACCTCATCAGCAACATAACACACACATCAACGTGTTTGTTTGTTTGTTTGTTTGTTTGTTTGTTTACCCGCAGGGTTGTCCGACGTTTCCCAGTGAAGATCGCCCTCTCTGTCCGACAGCCAATCACACGCTCCGTGATCGAAGGTACAGCGGAGAACGCCTGCCGCTACACACACACGCACACACACACACACACATGGTCACATGTTTGACAAACTTTCATCGATCAGTAAAACAAACAAACAAACAAACAAACAAACAAACCAGGATCGTCCGCGACGTCGTCCTCGTCCGTGTTTCCCAGCTCGATGTCAAACTCCCACACCTGGTTATTGTCGGGATGACGAGGAACTGACACACACACACACACACACGCGCGCGCACACACACACACACACACACACACACACACACACACACACACACACACACACACACACATTTTTTTGTAACATAATCAATGACTTAAAAGTGTCTGTGTGTGTGTGTGTGTGTATGTGTGTGTGTGTGTGTGTGTGTGTGTGTGTGTGTGTGTGTGTGTGTGTCCTCACTGTGTACGTCTCCTCTCGGTTTGTGTGTCACGTCCTTGTTGATCCTGTTGTTTAATGTTGTTGTTACCACGGAGACGGTGGTGGCCGTAGTAACAGGCGTAGTTGTCCTAGTAACAGGTGTTGTTGTCGTAGTAACAGGCGTAGTTATCGTAGTAATAGGTGTAGTTGTCGTAGTAACAGGTGTTGTTGTCGTAGTAACAGGTGTAGTAACAGGTGTTGTTGTCGTAGCAACAGGTGTTGTTGTCGTAGTAATAGGTGTAGTTGTCGTAGTAACAGTTGTAGTAACAGGTGTTGTTGTCGTAGCAACAGGTGTTGTTGTCGTAGTAATAGGTGTAGTTGTCGTAGTAACAGTTGTAGTAACAGATGTTGTTGTCATAGTAACAGGTGTTGTTGTCGTAGTAATAGGTGTAGTTGTCATGGTAACAGTTGTAGTAACAGGTGTAGTTGTCGTAGTAACAGGTGTAGTTGTCGTAGTAACAGGTGTTGTCGTAGTAACAGGTGTTGTTGTCGTAGTAACAGGCGTTGTTGTCATAGTAACAGGTGTTGTTGTCGTAGTAACAGGTGTTGTTGTAGTCGTAGCAGTGGTGACGGGGCTGATGGGAGTTGTAGTTCTTGGCCTTTGTGGCTCCAGTGTGACTTTAGGAACAGCTGAGTGAAAACATGACATAGTGAGGAGGATCAGCGGCTAACAGGCTAATGCTATCATGACACAGTGAGGAGGATCGGCGGCTAACAGGCTAACGCTATCATGACACAGTGTGGAGGATCAGCGGCTAACAGGCTAACGCTATCATGACACAGTGAGGAGGATCAGCGGCTAACAGGCTAACGCTATCATGACACAGTGAGGAGGATCAGCGGCTAACAGGCTAACGCTATCATGACACAGTGAGGAGGATCAGCGGCTAACAGGCTAACGCTATCATGACACAGTGGGGAGGATCAGCGGCTAACAGGCTAACGCTATCATGACACAGTGGGGAGGATCAGCGGCTAACAGGCTAACGCTATCATGACACAGTGAGGAGGATCAGCGGCTAACAGGCTAACGCTATCATGACACAGTGAGGAGGATCAGCGGCTAACAGGCTAACGCTATCATGACTCAGTGGGGAGGATCAGCGGCTAACAGGCTAACGCTATCATGACACAGTGAGGAGGATCAGCGGCTAACAGGCTAACGCTATCATGACTCAGTGAGGAGGATCAGCGGCTAACAGGCTAACGCTATCATGACTCAGTGGGGAGGATCAGCGGCTAACAGGCTAACGCTATCATGACTCAGTGGGGAGGATCAGCGGCTAACAGGCTAACGCTATCATGACACAGTGAGGAGGATCAGCGGCTAACAGGCTAACGCTATCATGACTCAGCGTTTTTTTTCTTACCTGAACAGCTGCCGTCTCTGCACCTGCACTTTGGAGACGTCGGGTTCAGAGAGCAGAACGGACGACTGTCTTTGTCTGGACACAAGAGACGAAAGGGGGCGGGGCATGAGAACGCGTTAGCTTCACACGTTAGCTTCACACGTTAGCTTCACACGTTAGCTTCACACGTTAGCTTCACACGACGCAGAAAACAACCAGATGTCCTCGAACGCACCGACGCAGACGTAACGTCCGTTGATGTACGTGAGTTTGAAACCGTGGTGACATTTACACAGGAAGCTGCCAAACGTGTTCACACACTTCCTGTGGCGAGGACACACGCCGCCGCCGCCGCCAGGCGCACACTCATCGATGTCTGTGGAGACACACAGAGAGAGACGTTTTTTCACAATAAAAGTCTAATTTTCTGGTTATCCACACCAAAAACAATGGCATCGTTTTCAAAATAAACCTCCTTTCCCGTGATCCACTCTAAAACACACACCTGCGGTTTTCAAAATAAAATCCCAGTTTTTGTCCATCCACATGAAACACAACCCCAGATTTCAAAATAAAATTAGTTTCTAGTCCTCCACAATAAAACACAAATCTGCTGTTTTCAAAATAAAAGTCCAATTTTCTTTTGTCCACAATGAAACACATACGTAAAAGTTTTCAAAATAAAAGTCCAAGTTACTTTCATCCAAGCAGAAACACATGCCTGCAGTTTTCAAAATAAAAGTCTTTGTTTCGTCCACACTCAAACACATACTTAAAAGTTTCAAAATAAAAGTCTTTGTTACTTTCATCCAAGCAGAAACACATGCCTGCAGTTTTCAAAATAAAAGTCTTAGTTTCTTTCGTCCACACTGAAAAACATATTTGAAAGTTTTCAAAATAAAAGTCCAAGTTTCTTTCGTCCACACTGAAACACAAACTTAAAACTTTCAAAATAAAAGTCCAAGTTTCTTTCATCCACGCAGAAACACATGCCTGCAGTTTTCAAAATAAAAGTCTTAGTTTCATCCACACTGAAACATATTCAAAAGTTTTCAAAATAAAAGCCTTAATTTCTTTCGTCCACAAGGAAACACATACGTAAAAGTTTTCAAAATAAAAGTCCAACTTTCTTTCGTCCACACTGAAACACATACTTAAAAGTTTCAAAATAAAAGTCTTAGTTTTTTCCGTCCACAGTGAAACACATACGTAAAAGTTTTCAAAATAAAAGTCTGTTTCTTTCATCCACACTGAAACACATACCTAACATTTTTCAAAATAAAAGTCTTAGTTTCATTCACAGTGAAACGCATACTTAAACGTTTTCAAAATAAAAGTCTTAGTTTTTTTCGTCCACAGTGAAACACGTACTTAAAAGTTTTCAAAATAAAAGTCTTACTTTCTTCCGTCCACACTGAAACACACGGGAGAGGGGGCGGAGCCAGAAACTCACCGACACACGTGCGTTTGTCCGGTCCGAGCCGTAACCCTGACGACGGGCAGGTGCAGCGGACCACGCCCTTGGACACCTCACAGCCGTACTGGCAGTTGGCATGGTAACAGGTCTGAGCGTCTGCACACACACACACACACGTAAACAAACGTGTGTGTGTGCGTGCACGTGCGCGTGTGTGTGTGTGTGTGTGCGTCACTCACTCCTGCAGCTGCCGTCCGGCTGCAGCGTGAATCCGTCCACACAGTAACACTTGTAGCTGCCCAGCGTGTTCATGCAGCGGTGTTTGCACGGACGAGGCTTCAGACCACACTCGTTCAGATCTGACCACACACACACACACACACACACACACACACAACACACACACACACACACACACACACACACACACACACACACACACACACACACACACACACACAGGTGATCACATCTCTTCTCTGGTTTCACTCGTCTTGTCAAACCTACAGGATTAACCTTTGACCCTCAACCCTGTTATGCATGACCAGCATTTTAAGTGTGTGTCTGTGCGTGTGTGTGTGTGTGTGTGTGTGTGTGTTCTTGTACTTGTGGCATACTGAGGACCAGTGAGGGTTTTTAACCAACAAAGTGAGGACAATTTTTTTTTTAAATTTTGGACCAAATTTTTTTTTTTAATTTTGGAGCAAACATTTTTGTCAAATTTTGGAGCAAACATTTTTGTCAAATTTTGGAGCAAATATTTTTGTCAAATTTTGGAGCAAATATTTTTGTCAAATTTTGGAGCAAACATTTTTGGTCAATTTTTTTTTTCAAATTTTGGATGACAGTATAGTATGACTTTTTCTTCAAATTTTTGGTCAATTTTTTTTTTCGATTTTTGGATGACAGTTTAGTATCACTTTTTTGTCAAATTTTGGACCAATTTCTTTTTGTCAAATTTTGGACCAACTTTTTTTTGTCAAATTTTGGACCAACTTTTTTTTGTCAAATTTTGGACCAACTTTTTTTTGTCAAATTTTGTACCCAAATTTTTTTTTTAAATTTTGTACCAAATTTTTTTTTTAAATTTTGTACCAAATTTTTTTTTTAAATTTTGTACCAAATTTTTTTTTTAAATTTTGGACCAAATTCTTTTTTTTAAAATTTTGGACCAAACATTTTTGTCAAATTTTGGAGCAAACATTTTTGTCAAATTTTGGAGCAAATATTTTTGTCAAATTTTGGACCAAACATTTTTGGTCAATTTCTTTTTTCAAATTTTGGATGACAGTATAGTATGACTTTTTCATCTAATTTTGGACCAAATTTTTTTTGTCCAATTTTGGACCAGAACTTTTTTGTCAAATTTTGGACCAAATTTTTTTTGTCAAATTTTGGACGACATAGTATAGTATGATGTTTTTGTCAAATTTTGGACCAAAAAAAAATCAAAAAAAAAATCGAAAAAGTTTTCCAGCCCTTTTTGCTCTGGGGCTCCACCTGCAGACATTTTATGGTACTGCAACCAGTAGTTATTTATAGATGTCATTCATGAAGTAGATATTTGTAATTGTGTTGATTTATAAAGTGGAAATGCTGGTCCTCACTTTGTCAGCAAGTACAAGAATGTGTGTGTGTGTGTGTGTGTGTGTGTGTGTGTGTGTGTGTGTGTGTGTGTGTGTGTGTGAACTCTTTGAAGTCAGATGTTGTTTTATAGTCAGGATCTGACTCACATCACAGCCTCTAATCAGCAGATGAATGTGTTTCAGTGGGTGAGGCCTGTGTCTAAGTTTGGAAACTGTGGTCTGTGTGTGTGTGTGTGTGTGTGGGGGGGAGGGGGGGGGGGGTCTTCAGGTAAAACATGCCTCACAGTTTAAACAAACATGACAAGAATGTGTGTCTCACCTTTTTGGGGTGAAACGATTCAACAAATCAATTCTGTGTGAAACGAGTGAGCGCGCACACACACACACACACACACACACACACACACACACACACACACACACACACACACGGTTACCTTGGTTACAGGCCTTCCCGCTGAATCCCGGGTGACATCTGCATCTGTCTGCTCCGACACACTCTCCATGTTTACAGCCCTGCTGACAGTGAGCTGCACGCACACACGCACACGCACACGCACACGCACACACACACACACACACACACACACACACACACACACTTCATTGACCTCTGACCTCAGGGTCTCAGCTCTAACGTCACCAGTTTTCTTTTAATCCCATTCCAGAATCCATTTGTAATCAGATTATCTTCACTGAGGTCCATGTTAGCACAGGAGCTAGCTGGTTAGCCTGTTAGCATAAGAAAGTCTCTCTGAACGTCTTACAGAGAAGGTTTAACTTTCTGCTAACTCAACAACTGTTGTTATTACTTGTTATGCTAAAAGCTAACTTACAACTGATGTAACTTTATTTCTTATTTTTATTCTAACAGCTAACATTCGACTGTTGTAAAGTTATTTAGCATTTTTATGCAAACAGCTTACATTCAGCTGTGGTTGTAACTTCATTTTGCAGTGTTCCGCTAACAGCTAACTGCTGTTCTGACTTTATTTAGCATTGCTATGCTAAGAGCTAACTTCCAATTGGGGTTTTGTAATTATGCTAGCAGTGTGAAGCAATAACAGCTAACCTCCAACTGTTGTAACTTTATTGAGCAGTATTTTGCTAACAGCTAACTTGTTGTATCTTTATTTAGCATTGTTCTGCTAAGAGCTAACAACTAACATCCAACTGTGGTCAGAACTTTATTTTTGCAGTGTTCCGCTAAGAGCTAACTGGTGGTCTAACTTTATTTAGCATTGCTATGCTAAGAGATAACTTCCACTTGGGGGTTTTGTAATTATGTTAGCAGTACGAAGCTAACAGCTAACCTCCAACTGTGGTCGGAACTTTATTTTGCAGTGTTCCGCTAAGAGCTTACTGTTACTCTAACTTTATTTAGCATTGCTATGCTAAGAGCTAACTTTTTAATTTTTTTTTTTAATTTTGTTAGCAGTATGAAGCAAGAAAAGCTAACCCTTAACTGTTGTAACTTTATTTAGCATTGTTCCGCTAAGAGCTAACAGCTAACTCTGTTCTTTATCAGTGTTTTTTCTCGTATACGTTCAAACGAACGTAAACTGACAAAATGAACGCAAATTAAATCGTGATCACGCGACTTCGTCATCGCAGTGCGGCGACGGTTAGCGTTTAACGTTTAGCGCTCAAGCGTCTGCGTCTGTGTCCTCACGCTGGCATCGTCCTCGCTCCGTTGGTCTCCAGCCCCAGCAACACTCCACGCTGTTGCCATAGCGACACAGACCGCCGGACAGCGACGGGGACGCCTGCTCGTCCTCCCAGCTGCAACACACACACACACACACACACACGTAAATATTTATATTTGTGTCAATACGTTTCCTGCAGCATTAGCATTAGCATTAGCAGCAGCAGCAGCATTAGCAGCAACAGCAGCTGTCTGCTGAGTGTCGGCCGTGCGAGTTTGGACCGGCTGAAGTGCGTCTGCTCGCTCGTCTCCTGTTTCCTGTTGCCTGTCCCGACACGAACCACAGGATACTCGTCTTTTTTCCACCCCCCCCCCCCCCCCTCACAACCAACCCCCCCCCCCCCCCCCCCCCCGGTACATACTTTCTCTCCCTCCGCTGCTGCTGTCTGTCAAACATTCACCACATGCTCGTCCTCCTCTTTCTTTATACAGGACACGATGATCTCACTCTGCGCAAAACCTCATAGAGAAAACCAGTGATTTTAGCTCACGGTGGACACAGGAGCTGCTGGTCCTCTGCTGCCTCGTGTGGTCACTAAATTAAGTCTAAATTAAATATTTTAATTCACAAAAACAACTCATAGTAAGTTAGTGATGGAGGCAGCAGTGGATCAACGACTCCTGTGAACTCCTGTGTCTCTGTGATGTTAAAATCACTGGTTTTCTCTATGGGCTTTGGTGTGGGAGAGTGAGTATTTAGTGTATAATTAAGTCGATTTTCAGGTTTTATTGTGTGATTAAATGAAAACATTCTCCGCGTCTGCAAACACGAACACAAATGAAGAAAAGCGAGAATTTAAAGAATAAAAACCAACTAAAGTAAATCAGTGACTAAAGACAGTAGAAGATTAACGTACAGTAACTTTAAAATAACAACATAAACCAAACATTAGACCAAATATCAACGTGTTCTTTGTTTATATTTTTAATTTATTTGACCTTTATTTTTATTTATGTGAAGAAATAGCAACATTATGAGGAATTTAATGTGTTTTTAAAGGAACATTTCACAATAATAAACATAAGAACATTATTATCTCTGAGTTTCGTGTTTAAAAACATTGTATTTTGTCATTCTGTGACGTCATCAATGACGATATGTTCAAAAGGACGGTTTTTTCCCGCAGTTATTAATTTAAAAAAATCGAGTTTTTTTCACTTTTATTATTATATTGTTGTTATTATAATGTTGTTGTTGTTGTTGTTGTTACCTGTAGCGGTGCAGCAGCTCAGCTCGGCTGCACGTGCAGGACCAGGACAGCAGAACCAGGCTGACCCGGGTCAGCAGCAGCAGCATGATCCGGTCTCAGGTCTCAGAAGAACCGGTCTGGAACCGGAACCGGCATGATGAATACACACGCGCGCACACACACACAGTGGGGGGGCTCACACTGGCACGCGCTCCTTCTTCTTCTTTAAATTAAATTAAATCCTTGGCGCGGACCGCGGTTCGGTTCGTGTCGCGCGCGCGCGGGCGGAACCGTCTGTGACGCGCGAGGACACGAAGTGTGAAGTGGAGATGAAACAAAAAAGAAAAAAAAATCCCTGTTACATTAAGTGAGAAGGGGGCGGAGTCACAGACACACACACACACACACACACACACACACACGCACACACTGCTGTCTCCATGTTGACAGTAAACACAGAAATTAACCTGAAAAAGACAAAGAACAAACAGACAAAAGACTCTTTTTTAACTTTAACAACATATTTATTTCACTGTTAAACACACTTTAACAACAGGAAACCACTCACTCTCCCACACCAAAGCCCATAGAGAAAACACAGTGATCACACAGAGTTGTTGATCCACTTCTGCCTCCGTCAAAAAAACTCAAATGACTTATTTTGTCAAATTCGGCTTTGTTCAAATTCACTTCAGTGACACAAAGTGACCACAGGAGGCAGCAGAGGACCCAGCAGCTCCTGTGTCCCTGTGGTGTTAAAATCACTGGTTTTCTCAATGGGGGTTTGGCGGTGGGGAGAGTGGAGAATCACCAGTGACCACCAGAGGGCAGTGTAGAGCAGACTCTGTGTCCCCGTGTCTCAGATTGTCCTCAGTTTGTTTGTCTTTGCTTCAGCTTCATCATGAAGGAACATCAGAGGCTTCGCTTTCTGCTCTGGGTGAGAATTTCATTCATTAATCAATCAATTAATCAATCAATCACCTGCTTTGATCATCATTATGTGACGTCATGTGTTTGTGATTAACTTCGTCACAGTAGAAAAATCTACGTTGATGTTTTAACGACAGTTGTTTTCAGTGAAAATCAATAAAAACTGATTTTCACTGAAGTCAAATTGACAAAAATGTACTTTTATAATGGAAAATAAAGACATTTAGGCAAATTAATGATTTCTTAACGTCTTTAAAACGTCATTTTATTTGACTTACCCGTCATTTGATGTATTTTGAGATATTTTATGGATTATTTCTATCCGTGTTCTGTATTTGTCTCGTAATCTGGTGTTTTTTTTAAGTGTGTGGACGTGGAATCATCTCATCTTTGACCTCATTTCATCTCGTTTTATATTAATCAGGGTTCGAGCCACAAAATCATGTAAGGAACCTATTGTTAATCCTTCAGATTATAATTATATCCGTGGCTTTGCGGTCATTTTTGAGCGAGTTAACGTCCATAAAAACTTTTTTAAAAAATGCTCAACGATATTGGCATAGTTCCCCAACCTGTGCGTCGCTTGAGGGCAAAATTTAGTTCCACCGAATCTTCCGAAACTTGGTGGGAGGATGTTATCGACCAAGACGAACTAAAAAGTCGACCGTAACCATGGCCTCAACTCAACAGGAAGTCAGCCATTTCGACTTTTGCACCCTACGTTAATGAGCAAACTCAAAAGTCCTAGCATGTTTGTCGTACCGACATTAGGAAAAAAAAAAAAAAAACACAGCAATTTTTTCTAGACATATCATAGTTGAAAAGTTGTCGAAAGGTTTTGCAGATTCAAAGCGGCGCGCCCACGACAACCCTCTGCATTTTGCCGAATTTTGACCATTCGCCACGAAACAGGAAGTGCCCTATGACTTCGGCATACGTTGAGCTCCACCAAATTTCGTGAAACTTGGTGAGAGGATGTTATAGACCAAGACGAACAAATAAGTCTACGGTAACTATAGTCTCAATTCAACAGGAAGTCGGCCATTTTCAATTTTGCACCCTACGTAAATGAGCTAACTCGTCCTAGCGCCTTTGTCGTACCGACTAAAAAAACACACGCAAATTTTTTCTAGACATATCATAGGCGAAAAGTTGTCGAAAGGTTTTGCGGATTCAAAACGGCGTGGCCACGGCAACCCCATTCGCCACGAAACAGGAAGTGCCCTATGACTTCGGCACATGTTGACTTCCACCGAATTTCCCGAAACTTGGTGAGAAGATGTTATCGACCAAGACGAACAAAAAACTCGACCGTAACCGTGGCCTCAACTCAACAGGGAGTCGGCCATTTTGAATTTTGGCGTCCATTTTGGCGATTTGCGCGTCATTTTTGTCGTTCTTTTTGCACAGGTGTGCGTTTGCTGTGTTGCGCCGACACGTTGTTGGCACGACTTGGACAACAGCGAGTACGACTGTTGGCCTCTGGACAAACCCAACGACCAGAACATGATCGACTGTGGAGGTGAGACACACGTTTATTAACTTAACATAAAGCTAAATATGTGACTCAATAACATTAGTCACTTATTCTGTTTTTCCTGTAATAACGAGGACTTTTCAATGTGTGTGTGAGTTGTTTTTCTTCCTCCTGTCGTCTGATTCTGAATGGATTGCTCTCTTTTTACCCGAGCGCCTCCAAAGACGTAAATCTGTCTGTGAAAAATTTGAAAATATGCAGCAGAAAATTGTGCAATGGATCCAAACAGTTAGAGGAGGGAAAAAAGTGAAACACTACAAATGACAAAAATCCCCTAAAAATAACTAAAGAACAGGAGCGAAGAAAACATGAATATTTGAAAATTTAAATATTACAGCGCCCCCTGTGCTGTTAGTACAGTTAGTCTACAATAACTTACACTAAAGCCCATAGAGAAAATCAGTGATTTTAGCTCACGTAGAACCAGGAGCTGCTGGTCTACTGCTGCCTCGTGTGGTCACTTTGTGTCACTGAAGTAACGATTTTAAAAAAGCCGAATTAGCTAAATAAGACATTAGAACGTAGTGATGGAGGCAGCAGTGGATCAACAACTCCTGTGAACTCCTGTGTCTCTGTGATGTTAAAATCACTGATTTTCTCTATGGACTTTGGTGTGGGAGAGTGAGTGGTTTACGAACTTCAATTTCCTGTTGTTAAAGTCTGTCTAACAGTGAAATAAAGACGTGAACGTGTTCTAAAGACGTCGTAGACTTAAACTGACGTAGATTTTCTTTGGTGAGTCTTCCGTAAAGTGGCTGAAATCATTCAGTAAACAGCACTCACTCTCCCGCACCAAACCCCATAGAGAAAACCAGTGATTTTAAGTTCACTGTTGATTTTAAGTTGTTGATCCACTGCTGCCTCCATCACTAACTTACAATGAGTTGTTTTGTCAAATTCGGCTTAAAAAAAAACAGTCATTCACATTAACCTCAGTGACACAAAGTGACCACACGAGGCAGCAGTGGACCAGCAGCTCCTGTGTCCACCGTGAGCTAAAATCACTGATTTTCTCTGTGGGGTTTGGTGTGGGGAGAGTGAGCGGTTTACACACTTCCTGTTTCCTGTTGATAAAGAACGTGACGCGACGATCCGATGTTTGTTTGTTTGTTTTTTCGTCCGTCAGGTCTTGAAATGGCGTGGGTGCTGCGTCCGCCCGAGACGGTGAAGAGCGGCGAGGTGTTCGGCGTCACGTACTCGGTCACCGCGCGCGACTCTTTCTACGACTGGGCGGTGAAGAACCGCATCTTCACGCACAGGTAAAAAAAAACAAAAAGTAAAAAAACACGACTGATTGGTTTTTAGACTCGGAACCGGCTCTAAAACCTCCGCGTTCTCGTCTCGACTCTTCAGTTCTATCGCGAGCGCCGACGCGGCTCGGAGGTTCTGCGAACACGACGACTGCCCGGCCAACTGGAAGGACGCCGACGGCGAGAACTGCTGCATTCACCACGCTAACATCCACTCCTGCCCGCTGGGATACATGGTACGCACCCGCCGACAGGAAGTGCCGCGGCGGATAGCTTCCGCGACGGCTATTTTTCGCGTAACGTCTTATCTACCTACGCTAACTTTACAGACGACGGAGAGCATCTGCGGGCCCTGGATTCCGGACGACGGGAAAATCTTCACGCACACCATCTCTACGTCGGGCAAAATGACGCAGGCTAACTGGTCGGCGAAGGTAACGTCCGATTAATCAAGAACTGAAAATGTCCTTTTCCGAAATGATGCGTCTTTTACTCGTTCGAGAGTAAAGTTCGTGAATTAGCAAAGATTAGATTAGCTAACCCGTCGTGTTTTTTTGTGCAGATCTGGGTAACGTTTGGATCGACCGTAAAAAAAAGTCGACCGTAACCAATGGCCTCAACTCAACAGGAAGTCGGCCATTTTGAATTTTTCACCCTATGTAAAAGAGCGAACTCGTCCTCGCGCGTTTGTCGTATCGACCAAAAAAAAAACACATGCCAATTTTTTCTTGACATATCAAAGGTGAATTTCGACCATTCACCACGAAACAGGAAGTGCCCTATGACTTCGGCACACGTTGAGTTCCACTGAATTTCCCGAAATCTGGTGAGAACATGTTATCGACCAAGACGAACAAAAAAGTCGACCGTAACCATGGTCTCAATTCAACAGGAAGTCGGTCATTTTGAATGTTGCACCCTACGTCAATAAGCATTCTCGTCCTAGCGTGTTTGTTTTACCGGCATAAAAAAAACACGCCGATTTGTTCTAGACACATCAAAGTTGAAAAGTTGTCGAAAGGTTTTGCGGATTCAACCCTCTGCGTTTTGGTGAATTTTGACCATTCGCAACAAAACAGGAAGTGCCCTATGACTTCGGCACACGTTAAGTTCCACTGAATTTCCCAAAATTTGGTGAGAACATGTCATCGACCAAGACGAACAAAAAAGTCGACCGTAACCATGGCCTCAACTCAACAGGAAGTCAGCCATTTTGAATTTTTCACCCTACGTAAGAGAGCGAACTCGTCCTGGCGCGTTTGTCGTATCGACCAAAAAAAAACACATGCCAATTTTTTCTTGACATATGGCGAAATGTGAAAAGTTTTTCGGATTCAAAACGGCGCGGCCACGGCAACCCTCTGCGTTTTGCAGAATTTTGACCATTCGCAATAAAACAGGAAGTGCCCTATGACTTCGGCAAATGTCAAGTTCCACCAAATTTCCCGAAACTTGGTGAGAACATGTCATCGACCAAGCTGATCAAAAAAGTCGACCGTAACCATGGCCTCAACTCAACAGGAATTCGGCCATTTTGAATTTTGCACCCTACGTAAAAGAGCGAACTCGTCCTCGCGCGTTTGTCGTATCGACCAAAAAAAAACACATGCCAATTTTTTCTTGACATATGGTGAAATGTGAAAAGTTTTGCGGCTTCAAAACGGCGCGTCCACAGCAACCCTCGGTATTTTGCCGAACTTTGACCATTCACCACGAAACAGGAAGTGCCTATGACTTCGGCATGCGTTGAGTTCCACTGAATTTCCCGAAATCTGGTGAGAACATGTTATCGACCAAGACGAACAAAAAAGTCGACCGTAACCATGGCCTCAACTCAACAGGAAGTTGGCCATTTTGAATTTTGCACCCTACGTAAATAAGCAAACTCGTCCTAGCGCGTTTGTCGTACCAACTTACAAAAACACACGTTGTACCAACTTACAAAAACACACTTGGTCATTGGTCGTGATGGCGCTCATCGGATAACTCCTCACTTCAGCTGTTAAATTCCTCGATTCAGTAAATCCAGATCCTCTAAATCCAGGCCTCATCTTGCAGGTGGTTTTGATCCATCCCGGTCTGACCTCGCTCATCGCTCACATACGAGTGGGCGAGATGCAGGTCGCTCTGGAGGCCAAGAGCACCGTACTTCCTGCTGTGGGTGAGTTACGTCTACTGAACTACAAAATCGTCCTTGTTTTTATGCAAAAGCAGCTACTCAATCGTCTTTTCCCGTTCAAAAGTTTGCGGCGACGGCGTCTGCGAGGAGGCGGAGCTTTGTTCCACGTGCCCGGCCGACTGCGGCGAATGCCCCATGGGCCCGGCCACCAAGTTGTCCATCGGCCTCCCGCTCAGCTCGCTCTGCCTTTGCTTCGTACTGACGGCCGTGGTGAGTGACGCAGTTCGCTTAGTTCGCAACGTATCCGACGACAACAACAACAACCGATGAATAACAACAGCTTTGTCCCTTGCAGTGGCTGAGGTACCAGAAACAGAAACTGCTGTGGGACGAGAGCTGGATCATCGACTTCTCCACCATAAAACAAGGTGAAAGATCCAGAGCCAGAAACCAAAGAACTCTCACCATCAGGTTCTGGTTCAGACTGATTCACATATTCATGATAGAACTCAAAAGGTGTCCAGACCTGCTCCCAAACAGGTCTAGAATGTAACATAACTCACCTACGCTAGGTCTTGAACAGGGTCGTTCCTATGTTCCCTGGGTCCTTTTGGGGGAAAAAAGGGTCCCATGTTCCCCTGGGTCCTTTTTAGAAAAGAAAGGATCCAATGTTCCCCGGGTCCTATGTTCCCCCGGGTCCTATGTTCCCAGGGTTCTTTTTAAAAAAAAAGGATCATCTGTTCCCCGGGTCCTATGTTCCTGGGTCCTATGTTCCGTAGGTTCTTTTTTGGGGAAAAAGGGTCCTAGGTTCCCCCGGGTCCTATGTTCCCCCCGGGTCCTATGTTCCCCCGGGTCCTATGTTCCCCCGGGTCCTTTTTAAAAAAGAAAGGATCCTATGTTCCCCAGGTCCTATGTTCCCTGGGTCATATTTTCCTGGGTCCTATGTTCCCTGGGTTCTTTTTGGGGGAAAAAGGGTCCTAGGTTCCCCGGGTCCTATGTTCCCCCGGGTCCTATGTTCCCCGGGTCCTATGTTCCCTGGGTTCTTTTTGGGGGAAAAAGGGTCCTAGGTTCCCCGGGTCCTATGTTCCCCCGGGTCCTATGTTCCCTGGGTCCTTTTGGGTAGAAAGTGTCCTATGTTCCCCGGTCACATACAATTCGGGGAACATAGGTACGGCCCTGTCTTGAACTTGTCAAACTCTGTAGCAGCAGTGACGTTAGCGTTAGCCTCTCTCTCTCTCTCTCTCTCTCTCTCTCTCTCTCTCTCTCTCTCTCTCTGTCTCGGTTTTCAATAGATCATGAGGCTCGTTTGACCATGGGCAGTATCATGAGTGTACCCATGGTGCACAGCGACAGCAACACCAACACCAGCTGCGTGACCGCGCTCAGCTCGTGCGCGGGACAACCGGGGAACCGGAAAACGCTGTTCACCTGCACCGGGATTTAGTACGCTAGCTGTTTATCCGTCTTTATGCTCCGAATATGAAGTCTGTAAAATATAAATTACCACGTTTTTCTTCTGCAGTGACGGCAGAACCGTGGCCTTAAAGAAGATCCAAACAAAGGCGTTCTCTCTGTCCAGAACCATCAGACAGGAAGTCAAACAAATCAGGTGACAAGCGGACGCTCGACGTCCTTCCTCGATCAATACGACCTCGTCTCACTGTTTAAATCTGCGTCCTCAGGGAACTGGATCACCCAAACCTCTGTAAGTTTATCGGAGGATGTGTGGAGGTTCCGAACGTTGCCATAGTGACCGAGTACTGTCCGAAAGGAAGCCTTAACGACATCCTCCTGAACGAGGAAATCCCTCTCAACTGGGGCTTCCGGTAAGTTTCCGAACATCTAACATCTAACCTATTACGAATTAAGTAATCGCAGATTCCCGACCGCGATTGTCCGCCAGGTTTTCCTTCGCCACAGACGTCGCCAGAGGGATGTCGTACCTCCACCATCACCGGATCTGCCACGGTCAACTCAAGTCCATGAACTGCGTCGTAGACGACCGCTGGGTCTGTAAAATAACAGGTGAGCGAGAAAGCTAACGCGTTTGACGTCGAAAACGGGCTGAAGGCTAATCGGCTAACCTCGAAAACTTCTCTCCGAGACATAAAACGACCTAAAAACCTGGACTTTGTGGTGTGGTTCTGTCAGATTTCGGACTGAGGACGTATCGCAGGAACGATGGGGCGGAGCCTCTCTCCAACTATCACCTGAGGCTCATGGAGGTGTACATGCCGCCGGAGTTTCAAAACTCAAACATGGAGCCAACGCTGGCTGGAGACGTGTTCAGGTAACTTGTGAGGACCACGGACCTTCTCAGACCTTCTCGGACCTTCTCGGACCTTCTCAGACCTTCGCCGCGACCAACACAAATCTAACAAATTTAACTTCTTTCTGTTTCTTTAAGTTACTCCATCATCCTCTTGGAGATCGCGACACGCAACGACCCCGTCCCCGTAAGTGACGTTCTGGTTCCTTGGTCAAATTTAGCTCTTAATGGAACCCAGCGCTAACCAAAACGAATCAACCTTTTCCCAGGCAGAGGAGTCGCACCTGGAGTCCACCTGGTGTCCTCCTCTACCCGAGCTGATCGCCAGCAAATCCGACAACAACTGTCCGTGTCCTGCTGACTACGTAGAGGTGGGAGCTTTTGTTATTGTTTTCACTAGCATTTAAGCTAATTGTTTCTATTTTAAAGGGATACTTCGGAATTTTGGACATAAGACCTATTTTCTGGAGACATTTTCAAGAAATTTCATTCAGTTCTTCTAGTTGCCGAGTTCGCTGGTGCTATGGCTAGCGCAAGTCAATGGTACCTGCTAGCATTGGCATTAGAAACACTCATACCAACTCCACAGTACACTTAATTGTAACGGCAGACTATCGATGTACATATCTGTGTTGATAGAATGTTTGAAATAAAACCAACCTCGCAATTTGAAGGATTTATGTCTCAGCAGCAGCTGCAGCGCGTCATACTTCCTGTTAGGCTACGGCAGCGGCGGACTGATATCACCTAGCGCTTATAAGTTACCGGCTCTATAATAGTTTGTTTACCTGCTGTCGCTGCTACAGACGCAGAGTAGCCTGCAGCGCTAGCTTCTTCAATCTCACAGTCTGCCGTTACAGTTGATTTGCCTCGGGTGCACTGTGGAGTCGGTGTGAGTGTTTCTGATGCCATGCTAGAAGGTACCATTGACTTGCGCTAGCCATAGCGCCAGCGAACTCGGCAACTAGAAGAACTGAATGAAATTTCTTGAAAACGTCTCCAGACGTCTCCATCACACCGGCTGAGTTGGAAAATAGGTCTTAGGTCCAAAATTCCGAACTATCACTTTAAGCTAATCAGGATAAGCTATAAGTAAAGAGCCACATTAGCCGTTTCAATCAAATTATTCAGCCCTATAATTTCCACATTCTATATATATTTTTTTATATATTTTTGTAAAGTAACGGCAAACCCGCAAAGTCATTCCTGACCTTTGACCCGCGTGTCCACAGCTGATCCGACGATGCCGCTCTCATAACCCTGTTCAGCGACCCACGTTTGACCAAATCAAGAAGTTTATCCAACGCGTCAACCCGGTCAAAGTCAGCCCGGTGGACATGATGATGAACCTGGTAATATCTTTCAATCTCTTTTAGGCTCACTTTACGTTACGCTTTTCGCGACAGCGGGAAGTCAAGGTTTAGGCGATTAGCATACAACGTGCGCGCGCTAATTAGCATATACCGCGGGACTTTTGTTCCAAAAAAAAAAATGGCGGGGGGTGAAGGAGGGAACGCTGGACGCTGTACGCGGAGCACCTGCGAACCCGAGTGCCTGATCAGTACCTGGTCGGAGGACGAGATCCAGAAGAAGCTCCGGGAACAAGATGGCCGACGTAAAAATGCAACAGCGGATGCGCGAGGCCGGCTACGATGGTACAGTCGTACTGTGGCGAAAAAAGCGTAACGTAAAGTGGGCCTCAGACTCTCGTTATGAATGTGTTTTATCGCGCAAACCTCTCGCAACTTGCCTCTTTTTTCCCAGATGGAGAAGTACAGTAAACATCTGGAAGTGTTGGTGGCTGAGCGAACTCAAGATCTGATGCTGGAGAAACAGAAGACGGACCGACTGCTCTACAGTACGACGCTCACTGTTCCTCTAAAGAGTTTAGATGTCGCCGCTGGGTTTGAGTTAAACACATAACAGAACTATGGAAGCCTATTTCCGTCAGTGTAAAAAAAAAAAAAAGATCCCACTATCTTAGAATAATAAGATAGTATCTCGAAATAATGAGATACTATCTTAAAATAATGAGATAATATCTCAATATATTGACTTAGTATCTCAATATATTGACTTAGTATCTCAAAATAATGACTTAGTATCTCAATATATTGACTTAGTATCTCAATATATTGACTTAGTATCTCAAAATAACAAGATACTATCTCAATACATTGACTTAGTATCTCAATATATTGACTTAGTTTCTCAAAATAACGAGATACTATCTCAATACATTGACTTAGTATCTCAATATATTGACTTGGTATCTCAATATATTGACTTAGTATCTCAAAATAACAAGATACTATCTCAATACATTGACTTAGTATCTCAATATATTGACTTAGTATCTCAAAATAACGAGATACTATCTCAATATATTGACTTAGTTTCTCAAAATAATGACTTAGTATCTCAATATATTGACTTAGTAGCTCAATATATTGACTTAGTATCTCAAAATAACGAGATACTATCTCAATACATTGACTTAGTATCTCAATATATTGACTTGGTATCTCAATATATTGACTTAGTATCTCAATATATTGACTAAGTATCTCAAAATATTGGCTTTGTATCTCAAAATAATGACTTAGTATCTCAATATATTGACTTTGTATCTCAAAATAATGACTTAGTATCTCAAAATAATGACTTAGTATCTCAATATATTGACTTTGTATCTCAAAATAATGACTTAGTATCTCAATATATTGACTCAGTATCTCAATATATTGACTTCATATCTCAAAATAATGAATTAGTATCTCAAAAAATGACAGTATCTCAAATTAGTATCTCAAAATAATGAGATACTATCTCATTATTTTGAGATAGTGGGATCTTTCTTTTTTTTTTTACACTGGCAGAAATGGGCTTCCATACAAAACAGATCTGTTTCCGTTCGACAAAAGAAACAAACTGTAAAAACTGATTTGCTCAGCAAGGATTCGCCTCCACGCAGACGATACACTTATGTATCTATAGAGCTACGGAATACTGTTTCTGCCTTTTACAATGCTTCACCTCTGTTTGTAATTGGTTCATTAGTTCATCAGAAATGCGTTTCTGTGTTGCAGGTATGCTTCCTAAGCAGGTAGCTGACGACCTACGTCAGGGTAAACCACTGCAGGCTCAGAGCTACGTCAGCGCTACGGTCTTCTTCAGGTAAATACCTCCTGGTTTTCAACAACCTCTTTACACAACTCTTATATATATATACTGTCTCTAATGTACCAGTTTCTGGTACCGCGACGTTTACCGGTACGGTTGCTTCCTCAGTGACATCGTGGGCTTCACCCAGCTCTCCTGCAGCAGCACTCCGTACCAGGTCGTGGATTTCCTCAACAAACTCTACACGACATTCGACGACATCATCGACAACTACGACGTCTACAAGGTGGAAACCATCGGAGACGCTTGTGAGTTGTTGTTTTTTTTTACGCAGAAATAGATATGCGACGCAAGCCTGATGGCTTTGAGTGCCCACCGGGTCCAGGGCTGGGGAGTACCAGCGAGCAAGGAACCCGATCCCCGTTGGTCATTATTAATTGGACACTCTATATTGACCCCAGCCACTAGGGGGCCACATCCAATGTGTACTTCTAGTGTTCGTCCTAAGTCCGGATAAAATGGGATAAAGGGTTGCGTCAGGAATCTCAAATAAGGGCTGTGGTGACCCTTTGAGAGGTAGAAGCCGGAAAACTCAGGATCCGGAACAAGGGAAGCCCAAACTTGGATAGGTCGATGGCTTGGACTTGGGTTTAGGTCAAGGTTAGATCGTCCTCTGTTGGCTCTGATCAAATTTGGATAGAAAAATACACTCAGACTGAGGTTCTACCGCAGGTTCTACTCCATTATCTTTTAGTCCTAACCCTAGCCCTACCCCGGATTTGTCCCCAAAATGAGGTCCTGGTTTCTCACGTCCTGAATGTTTGCGTAGACATGGTGGTGTCGGGCGTGCCCCAGGAGAACGGTATCCTGCACGCCGCGGAGATCGCCAGCATGGCTCTGGACCTGGTGGCCGTCTGTCGGACCTTCAGGATCCCGCACAAGCCCAGCATGCAGCTGCAGATCCGAGCCGGGATCCACTCCGGTACGAGCGCACAAGAGATATTTTAAACAGTTTCTGAACATCTAATCGATTCGTTGACGACTCCGTGTCCTGCTCTCCAGGTCCACTGGTCGCCGGGGTTGTTGGTACGAAGATGCCTCGTTACTGTCTCTTTGGAGACACGGTCAACACAGCGTCCAGGATGGAGTCCACCAGCCTCGGTAACGCGTTTGTGTCGCGCTATGTTTATGTTTCCGCGTACAATAAAGCCTAGCTGTGGGCGCAACGCCGCTACACTAGGTGGCGATATGACTTTAGCAAGTAAATACACTTGTAGCTACCTGATATATTATCTAAAAACTACAACCATTATAAACTGAAAGGGAGCAAATAAACCTGTAGCTAGCAGTTAGCTGATATACAAGTATTAGCTTAAAACTACAACCACTATACATTAAATGTATTAAATACACCTGTAGCTAATGGTTAATATATCAGCTAACTGCTAGCTACGGGTGTATTTACTGCCTTTAAGGTTACAGTGATTGTAGTTTTTAGCTAATATAACAGTTAGCTGCTAGCTACAGTTGTGTTTACCCCCTTTCTGTTCATAGCGGTTGTAGTTTTTTGCTAATATATGGACTCACTGCTATGCAGCTAGTGGTTAACTAATACATTAGCTAAAAACTACAACCACTTTACATTATAAGGGAGTAAATATACCTGTTGCTAGTAGTTAGCCGCTATAATAGCTAAAAACTACAACCACTGTAAACTGAAAGGGAGTAAATACACCTGTAGCTAGCAGTTAGCTGATATACTAACAACTAGCTTTAACACAATTAATGTATAGTGGTTGTAGATTTAAGCTAATACTTGTATATCAGCTAACTGCTAGCTACAGGTGTATTTGCTCCCTTCCAGTTTGTAATGGTTGTAGTTTTTAGCTAATATATCAGCTAGCTGCTAGCAGCAAGTGTATTTACTTGCTAAAGTCATATCGCCAACTAGTGTAGCGGCGTTGCACGTGGAAACAAGTAAATCAAGTGTTTCCTACACTTTTCTTATTTGGGCAACATATTTTTTTGGCAAGTATCATTATTTTTAAATGGGTAAATCAGACATTATCAAGCGATATATGTTTTATTATAAATGTACAACTTTTTCCACGCACAATAAAGCCTAGCTGTGGGTGCAACGCCGCTACACTAGGTGGCGATATGACTTTAGCACGCTGGTTTTTGAGTTCAAAAGTATCAAAGATTGACCTCTAACTCGGTGTCTTTGCAGCTCTGAAGATCCAGTGCAGCTCCAGTGTGTTTTACCTGCTGGAGGAGATCGGAGGCTACGTTCTGGAGTGTAGAGGAACCCTGCAGGTCAAGGTGAGACCACACACACACACACACACACACACACACACACAAACACACACACACACACTCACTGCCCCTGAAACACCTGCTGCCGCCACCAGGGTAAAGGCGACATGATCACTCACTGGCTGGTGGGGAAGCAGACGTCGGTGGTCTCCAGGGACGTCGCCAGGACCACCAAACACGTCACCATGGAGACGGAGGCGGAGACGAAGGAGACGGAGGCGGAGCTGTACTCGTCCATACCCGGGTACCTGAACGACGACGACGACGACGACCATGACGAGCTGCTCCTGGATCAGTCCTGAGTTTCACAGTCTGGAAAACAAGTCACATTTGACACGTGATACGTGTTGTTATTTGTGCGTGTTTGTGTGTTCAGGTTGTTGTTTCAAGTGTGGTTGAACCGCTCTACTATCCCTTTAATGCACTAAATAAGATGAAGTAAATGTAGTTTTGCGTAAATGTGAAGCACTTTGTGTAACACTGTGGTGTATAAATAAAAGTATTATTATTTATTATTATACAACAGTTTTAATGCAAATGTTGGTTTAAATTAAAACTTTTGGACTCTATAATATATATTATTTTAGTCTATTTCAGCTTTAAATGTCGTCTCCAATAATCAAAACAACACAAACTTATTAATAATAATAATTACTATGAACATTGTTTTTGTGTGTAATTTAATTTTATAACTTCCTGTTTTTGTGTGAAGAGAAAACAGAACGAGACGAACGAAGAGGAGCAGATGATAATGTGGTTTTTAATTACACATGCGAGTGTGTGTATGTGTGTGTGTGTGTGTGTGTGTGTGCGTGTGCATGTTTTGCTTAATAGAATGAGTACTCACCTCAAGAGCCTCTTCTCTCTCCCATTCAAGCTCGGGCTCGCTCGGCCTCTCTTATCGCTCTGTAGAGAGGATTTACATTTGTGAGGACGCACACATCAAACACAGTGTGTGTGTGTGTGTGTATGTGTGTGTGTCACAGCTTTTAGTTACTGAATACATCAGTCACACACACACACACACACAGTGATAATGAGCAGATGTGTCTGTAAACAACTCTTTGCTCTGTTTTCCGTCTTCTTTTGATTCAGCGGACGAAGAAAACTGAGGCTTTTTAACGGATACGTTTTACTAAACGTCACCGTTTCACGACAACAAAAAACAAAAAACAAAAAAAAACAAGCGCTCTAACTGTGTATGTTGTGAAACATTAGCTAAAAACTACAACCGCTATGAACTGAAAGTGTGTAAATACACCTGTAGCTCGCAGATAGCGCCTATAGTAGCTAAAAAACTACAAACACCATACATTTAAAAGGGAGTTAATACACCCGTAATTAGCAGTTAGCTGATATATTAGCTACCAACTACAACTACTGTAAACTGAAAGTGAGTAAATACACATGTAGCACGGAGCTAGTTGATATATTAGCTAAAAACTACAACTATTATAAACTGAAAGGGAGTAAATACACCTGTAGCTCGCACTTAGCTGATATATTGGCTAAAAACGACAACCACTATACATTAAAAGGGAGTAAATACACCTGCAGCTCGCTTATATATTAGCCAACAACTACAACTACTATAAACTGAAAGGGAGTAAATACACATGTAGCTCGCACTTAGCTGATATATTGGCTAAAAACGACAACCACTATACATTAAAAGGGAGTAAATACACCTGCAGCTCGCTTATATATTAGCCAACAACTACAACTACTATAAACTGAAAGGGAGTAAATACACATGTAGCTATCAGCTAGCTGATATATTAGCTAAAAACTACGACTACTATAAACTGAAAGGGAGTAAATCACATGTAGCTAGCAGTTAGCTGATATATAAGCTTAAAACTACAACCACTATACATTAAATGTAGTAAATACACCTGTAGCTAGTGGTTAATATATCAGCTAACTGCTAGCTACAGGTGTATTTTACTGCCTTTCAGGCTACAGTGATTGTAGTTTTTAGCTAATATATCAGCTAAATGCTATGCAGCTAGTGGTTGACTAATATAGTAGCTAAAAAGTACAACCACCATACATTAAAAGGGAGTAAATACACTTGTAGCTCGCAGCTAGCTGATATATTAGCTAAAAACGACTGTGAAAATGTAATCAGCTATGTAATCTTGTAATTAATCTTTGAAAATGATGGTTTAGTTTGTCAAGTTTCTTCTGTAGTGATGTGGATTCATTGCTATTTGTCAATTTATTAAGTAAATCAAGTGTTTCCTACATTTTTCTTATTTGGGAACGTATTTTGTTTTAGCAAATTTCTGTAACAAGTATCATTATTAAATGGGTAAATCAGACATTATCAAGAGATGTTTTATAAATTAACAACTTTATTGAACACATTTTATTTAAACATAAACACGTCAGTCTTGAAGGAAAAGATAGAAGAAAAAAAAACAACCGTGGATCCTGACGCTGTCTCTGTGGGAATGACTGTGTGAGCAGCTCCCCCTGGTGGCTAAAGCCAGCACAACATCACTATAGCTGCTGCCTGTTGTTGGTCCTCGTGTCCCCGAAGACAAAACCTGTCCCTCAGCTGTTTGGAAGTCGTGTCCTGAGATTTAAAAAATATATAAAAAATACGAGTGAAGTCCAGATTCCTCCGCCGTCTCCGGATGTTGTCGCCGCGGTCCGGTCCCGTCCAGACCCGTCAGTCCTGCCGGAGGACCCCCGTCCTCTTCTCCAGCAGCCACTGAGCTGCGATCCTGCTGGCGTAGATTACGTAAGACCAGGACAAGACCACGATCCCCAGGAGGACCTGAGGCAAGGAGTGGACAGGGGGGGGGACAATGTCCACATTTCAGTCCAACAGTTATAAAAACACACACACAGTATCAGTGGTGGGTGGTTAGCTACTATGTTAGCTGAAGCTACAACCACTATAAACAGAAAGGGAGTAAATACACCTGTAGCTAGCAGATAGCTTATATATTTACGTCAATTGTAGGCAAAACTATAATAGTTACCATGGTAACTGGATGTTACAGCTGGTGGCTAGTTTGCAGGCTAGTATGGAGGCTAACTGGTGCTAGCTACCAACTAACGACTAGTTTAACGAGTAAAAGTTCAATGCAAACCGACCGGAGGCTAACTGGTGTTAGCTAACTGTCAGCGGTTTTAAATAAATGAAATGTTAAGTGTACCGCAGAGTAGATTCTGTCCAAAGTTCTCCTGCTCACGGTCTCCATCTTGTTTGTTTACACCGCTGCTGCTTCGTTACAGCTCCGCTTTCTTCTTCGCGGGTTCAAAGACAGCTGCTGCTGCTGTTGTATGTGTGGTCGCCGGTCTACAGCGCCATCTCCTGTTTCGGATGTATTGGTAGCAGAATTGACGATTTCCTGAATACAAATAAAAAACGAACTATTTACGAATACTTATACCGTGTAATTGTTTTTTAAAACATTAGGTCTCAGACGTGACGTAACATAGACAATTTAAACTGTGACTTCCAGGTGACTGTGCTCCCTCCCGGCCGTTAGGGGCAGCACTGAGAACACTTGCCCGTACAAGATACATAGCGAAAACAATAACAAGCTCTTTACTCTGCTTCACTTTCCACAAACCAAAAAAACCCATTACTCACTCTTGACACTTGTGGTTTATTAACATACTTTGCGAGTGATTCATCGTTTTTATTTACGATCATTTACGGAAAAACACAGTTCCGTGTCCCGTTTCCCATCGTGCACCGCGGCACACTTCTCGCCGTTGCCGTGAGTCGCTGGAGCCGTAGCTGCCGTTCGGGACCGTTTCTCTGCGGACACAGATGTCTCCACCTGTGACCGGTGTCTGTGCGTGAACCGAGCCGAGCACAGGGAAGACGTCGCCGGCGACCGATGCCGCTCACGGTGCGGAGTTCTGCCGGGAGGAGGAGGAGGAAGAAAGCCCCGGATGAGAAGAGACCCGGGGAGTCGACTTCTGCTCAGGTGCGGGTTTAGCTCATAGCATGCTAGCAGGCTAACGAAGCCGCCACTGTCAGTGCATTTGTCGTTTATTGTTTCGCGGTTTAACGTAAATGTGTCGTTTTTTCTTCATTATTCACCACCCGGTAGAACAATGTCGAACATTTAATATGACGCGGACACAGAGAAGCACCTGAGCCTCACCAGTGCTAACATTAGCTTGTTTCTGTTTCCCTAACAATAGCGAGCTGGACTCGAGCCAGCGACTAATGATTACTATCATGACGTTGTGTGTTTGTGTTCTCAGTGTGGACCAAAGGTTGAGTTTGAGCTCATTTAGTTCTCACCAGTGGGTTTAAAGTGACAAAGATAGTTTCACGTTGCAGCTTTTTCGTCATATTTATAATCAGGAAGTCATGTTTTACAGCGTTAGAACTTAAAAGGCTGACGTGACGGATGGTGTGACTCAGATTATTTAGTATATGAACAGTGGGGTTTGCCAATTCGGATTTTGAAACCAGATTACACAGTAGGAGGATACGTGAGAATAGGACTTGGGTCTTGTTTGCCCAAAACGTAGAGTTGACGTTCTCTGTTGTGGTTAAAGGTGCGTGAAAAAATATATATAAGAAAGTCATGTAAATACACTTTTCTGTTAAAGTTAAAAAGACAAAAATCCCTGAAAACAAATGTCAATATTAAACAAAGTCTGGTGTATTTAGAGACATCACTGCTGAAAGCCGGCGATCCCGGGCCCGATCACGACCACGTTCAGTGGTATTTCAGTTCAGTGACGTTCATGCAGGAAGTACTGAACGATTCTGTGAACTAAATCTTTTTAATCCACTGACTCTAATGATTCAGTTTGCCCAAAACAACTGCTTTACAGGTCACTAGTTTGTGTTTGCAGGCCACGGCGGTTTCATACAGCCGTGCTATAACGATTCCTCGTAGAGTAGAGCTAGGACTGTGTAATGGATATATTAGCTAAAAACTACAACCACTATACATTCAAAGGGAGTAAATACACCTGTAGCTCGCAGCTGGCTCACAGCTAGCTGACGTATTAGCTAAAAACTACAACCGCTATAAACTAAAAGGGAGTAAATACACCTGTAGCTAGCTGACGTATTAGCTAAAAACTACAACCGCTATAAACTAAAAGGGAGTAAATACACCTGCAGCTAGCAACTAGCTGATATTATGAGCTATAAACTACAACCGTTATATATTTAAAGGGAGTAAATACACATGCAGCTAGCTGATATATTAGCTAAAACTACAACCGCTATATATTCAAAGTGAGTAAATACACTTGCAGCTAGCTGATATATATATGCTAAATTAATAATGGCGGAAAAAAATTGGTTTAGATTGTCAAAATTCTTCTGTCGTGATGTGGATTCATGACTATTTGTTAATTTATTTTATAAAAACAACTTAATCAAGTGTTTCCTGTATTTTTCTTATTTGGGAAAGTATTTTTGTAAAAGTTGGTGAACTAGCACGACTAAATTAACAATAAAAATCGTTTCTATGACAAGTATCATCGGAGATGTTGGTTTGTACGACGGCGTCCTGACGCCATTTCTTCCCTTTGCTCAGGTGATGGCGCCGACGCGCATGAAGCTCCGCGTGCGCCGCCGAGACGGCGCAGCAGGGGGCAGTCAGCCGGCGGAGGACGAGGAGAAGAGTCGAGCGAGCCGCAGCAGTCGGAGGAAAAACGCCAACAGTGCCGCTTCGACCTCCGCCGCTCCCGCTGCTGCTGACGCCACCCCCCCTCCCTCCACCTCGACCACGGCCACCACCACCGCCGCCTCGACCTCGACGAGGGCGATGGTGGCGGCGGAGGACGCGTCGCCCGACTCCAAGTGCCCCATCTGCCTGGACCGCTTCAACAACCTGGCGTACCTGGACCGCTGCCTGCACCGCTTCTGCTTCCCCTGCATCCAGGAGTGGTCGCACAACAAGGCCGAGTGTCCGCTCTGCAAGCAGCCGTTCGCCTCCATCCTGCACTCGGTGCGCGCCGAGGACGACTTCAAGGAGTACACGCTGCGGCCGCCGCACAACAACAGCAGCGTGGCGGCCACCGTGGCCATGGTGGCGGCGATGGTGTCGGCCGCCAGGAACGACCCGCGCATGCTGCGCCTGATGCTGAGGAGGAACCGGGCGGCGGACGGCGGCGGAAGCGAGAGCCTCATCAGGAGGACGCGGCGGGAGCGCGGGGGACGAGGAGGCCGCGGCGCCGGCGTTTGGGAGATGTACTTTGACTCGCCGACGCTTCCTCTCGCTTCTCTGTCTCCGAATCTCGCCGCCGCAGACGACGGCGACGAGGGGGAGGAGCTAGGGCAGCAGGCAAACGCGAGGGGGCGACCGGACCCGGGGCGCGGGGTCATATTCGACGGACTCACGGGCCCCAGGACGACGAGGACGCACAACGACCGCACGTATCGCCGCCTGATGACGCGCCTCGTGGCGAGACGGCGCCAGCAGCAAGAGGGCGGGGCACTGCGGCGGCTCAGGGAGCGAGAGACGGTGGCGTTCCGCCGCGGCCTGTACCGCTGCGGGATACGTGTCCACGGCGTCGCCGGGGTCAGCGACAGCCGAGCGCAGCAGGGCGACGTCTCCGCCGAGAGTTTCCGCCACAACCCCGCCCACCTCAACAAGCTCCGCCCCTGGCTGCGGCGGGAGCTCACGGTGCTGTACGGCGCTCACAACTCGCTGGTCGACATCGTCCAGCGCATCATCACGGCACAGCTGTCGCGCCACGGGCTGGAGGACACGCCCACCATCGAGGAGGAGCTGCGGCCGTTCCTGTTGGCGCGCACCGACCACTTCCTGCACGAGCTGGTCAGCTTCGCGCGCTCGCCGCTCACGCTGGAGAGCTACGACCTGCAGGCGGCGTACGAGCCGCCCGCCGCCGCCATGGAGCTGGAGGGCATGAGCAGCCCCTCGGACGGCAGCTCCGTCATCGCCATCTCCGAGGGCGAGGAAGAGGAGGGGCCTGTGGGCGGGAGGTCAGAGGAGGGAGGGGCGGCGAGCGCTCACGACGACGACGACGTCATCCAAGCAGGAAGCTGCCTCAGCCTGTCGGCGTGGGACGACGAAACGCCGGGCCCCTCCTACTCCACGGCCGAGCCGTCGTGTTCGCTCACCCCGCTGACGTCTAGCTCCGCCCACCAGGAGGCGGAGAGGACGGAGGAGGAGTGTTTGATCGTCGGATACAAGAAGCCGATCGCGGAGCGAACTCCCGAGCTGGTGCAGCTCTCCTCCGACACCGAGGACGACGGCGTCAAGGCCAAAAAGGAGGAGGAGTCTGCCGAAAAGGCTCCGCCCCTCCCGTCCGCCACCTCCCCTCCCCTCTCAATCCCCCCGTCCACGTCCAGCGCCTTCAGGGAGGAGCCGGACGAATCGTTAAAGGAGAAGAGCGACGAGGCGGCGGCGGCGGCGGCGGCGGCGACGGCGTGTCGCTCGCGCTCGTGGTCGGCGAGCTCGGGACGGAGTTGCGAGTCGGTGTGCTCGATCAGCCCGAGCGAACGCCGCCACGACAACGACAACAGGAAGAGGAGGAAGAAGAGGAGGAGGGCGCAGGAGAAGAGCGGCACGCTCTACAACCCCAACCGCTCCATCTATCCCGCCATGATGTGCCGCCACCCCCACACGCCCTCGCCGTTTCACTCCAGCGCCGAGTCGGGCTCGCCGCTGCCGCCCAGTCCGCTCGACTCCAGCTGGGACTTCAACTGCTCCTCGCTCACCTCCTCCTCGCCGTCGTCCCGCGCCTCCTCGCCGCTCTGCCTGTCGCCGCAGGCGTCCTCGCCGCAGACGCCGCCCACGCCCTCGCTCTCGCCCGGCGACGCCCAGAGCAGGGAGAAGCCCGGCGGGAAGAGGAAGTACAAGAGCCGCCACCTGGACAGCAACGACAAGGACCCGACGTGGAGGCCGGGCAGCGGCGGCGGCGGCGGCGGCGGCGATCAGAGGGAGAGGAGGCGGGACGGCGAGAGCAGGAAGAGGAAGACGAGAGACGGCCGGAAGCGGCGGCGGAGGAAGGAGAGCGGCGGTTACCGTGGAGACAGGTGAGCCACTTCCTGTTTGAAATTCAAATCTGTCACATGTCGCCAAACGCGATGACGTCATACCTGTCGTTTCTTGCAGCAGGAAGTGCAGAGACGATCGCAGTCCCAGCGTGGAGATCGTCTACGAGCGCAGCTGCGACGCCGCGCCGCCGCCTTCGCGCAAACGCCGCAGGAAAGGTCATCGTAACCCGCAGCACAGCAGGTGAGACGCACAATGATTACAATGATGCAATTAAGCTTTTAATGAAGTTAATTTATTGTCGTATTCAAAAAAAAAAAAAAAAAGCCTCACATTCCTGCACCAAAGTCCACAGGAAAAAGTCATATAAATCAATAAAACAAGAAATAAAATGACATCGCAGCAATAAGTCGTTGTTTTTCCGCTGCCGACTCAATAAGAGACAGCAAATGTTTTATTCGGCATTCGAAAACAGTTCAGTTTGACTTTTCTCAGTGACACAAAGTGACCACACGAGGCAGCAGCAGACCGGCAGCTCCTGTGTCCACCATGAGCTAAAATCGCTGATTTTCTCTATGGGGTTTGGTGTGGGAGAGTGAGTGGTTTACAAACGTCAGTTTCCTGTTGGAAAAGTCCGTCTAACAGTGAAACAAAGACGTGAACGTGTTCTAAAGATACCGTGAACTCAAACTGACGTAGATTTTGTTAAGTACAAAAGGTTTAATCAACAAGAAACTGAAGTTTGTAAACCACTCACTCTCCAACACCAAACCCCATAGAGAAAACCAGTGATTTTAACATCACAGAGACACAGGAGTTCACAGGAGTTGTTGATCCACTGCTGCCTCCATCACTAACTTACAATGTCTTATTTTAGTGAATTCGGCTTCAAAAATCCTGAGTTTGGATTAACCTCAGTGACACAATGTGACCACACGAGGCAGCAGTAAACCAACAGCCCCTGCAGCTGCATGAGCTAAAAATCACAGATTTTTTTCTCTGGGTTTTGGTTCAGTGGTTTGAAAACACTCCAGTATATACACTTTACAGGTTATCAGTTTCAGTAGGGTTCTCTCTCCACTAGATGGAGCCAAACTAAATGCGTCTGTTGATAGTAACCATCACAACTTGTACCTTCATAACAAAAGACATTTCTGTAACGGGTAAAACCAGCAGGACAGGGGTTTGTTTTTGTTAGAATCTGTAAAAAAAATGTTTTTTTCCAGAACTTTATTGACACTCTTCGTCTCTCCCGCTCAGCTCGCCCGTCATCATCACCCTCGACAGCGACAGCAGCCGCGACGCCGTCAACAGCAGCAGCAGTCCGCTCAGCAGCCAGCAGACGGTCGACTTCTCCGACCTCCCCCCTCTCCCGTTGGCGCATTCCGCCGGCGTGGGCGGGGCTTTGGACGAAGACGTCGGCGAGCTTCCCGTCGACATCCTGGACCGCGGCTCTGACGGGTCGGAGGCGGAGGCGGCGCGTCCCATCGACGTCGGGAGCGTCAGCAACAGCGACCGCGACATCGACGTGGAAAACGACTACGACGACGAACCGCCTTTGAGCGCGCGCGGACCAATCGCGGCGGCCGAACAGAGAGCGCCCGCCGCTCGCGATAAACGTCATCGCAGGAAATCAAATCCTCGCAAAAGCGCCTCGCCCTCCGACAGCCGCCTGCTCGCCGCCATTCTCGAAGATCTGAAGGGAATCGTGGCGCCCAAACACGACCTCCCTTTGAACTTCGACTCGCCCAACTCAAGAAAAAGGCGCTCGCGAAATCCGGACGCAGCGGCCGCGGATTCGGAGCTTAACGGCGCCAAAGACCAAAGTCGGGACTCTGAGTTGCCAACGTGTAGTAGCTCCGCCCCCTCGCTGTCCCCGCCGCAGCAGCAGACGCGCTCCATGGACGTCCCCCCCCTCCTGAAAAGGGCCAGTCCCGTTCGCGCCCACAACCGGAACACGCCGCCGCCGCTGAAGCACAAAGACGCCGGGAGTCCGCGCCTGTCGCCCGTCACGACGCTCCTCTCCGATTCGAACTCGACGCCCCCCCTCGTTGACTCCCGTCTGCCCGGCGACGACGACGTCGACGCCATCCCCCCGATTTCAACGCTCAAGAAACGCTTGGCAAACTCTTTGGCGTTGAGAGGCGCTTCGGACGACAGCTCGGCGAGCGCCGGACCTCTACTTTTACCGCTCACTTTTTATTCTCCTTCCGACTGGCCTCCGCCGAGCCTTAGGTTTCCGCCCGTTAACTTTCTTCCCGTCAATTCTGTTTCCCCCGTTGATTTCCGCTCGACGGAGCCCGCCTGGTCCGGACCGGCTCGCGGCGACGGAAAAAACGCCATCGGCCTAAATTCCTCTCGGGTTCCTCCCGACGACTTCCATGGTGCTGGAGATGCAGCGGCAGGCGGCGGCGTTTTCTCCGGAGTCGCTTCAAACGACGTGTCTTCGACTCTTTTAGCCTCGACCGTTGAGTCAGACGATCTGTCCCCGAGGTCCAGGTCGACCGTTAATTTCCACACACTGGAGCCCGCCTCGTCTAGGCCGTTTTACACCGGTCACGGGAAAAACACCGCTAGCCTAAATTCCTCTCGGGTTCCTCCCAATGACTTCCACGTTTCCGGAGGTAAAGGTGCTGGAGATGCTACTCTTTTAGCTTTGACCGTTGACGCCAGGACTCGGAGTTCGTCCTCACCCGATGATTCTTCCATCTCACGGGACAATCCGTCCCAAAGGTCCAGATCTCCTGTTGAGTTCCACACAATGGAGCCCGCCTCGTCCAGGCCGTTTCACACCGGTCACGGGAAAAACACCGCTAGCCTAAATTCCTCTCGGGTTCCTCCCAATGACTTCCACGTTTCCGGAGGTAAAGGTGCTGGAGATGCTACTCTTTTAGCTTTGACCGTTGACGCCAGGACTCGGAGTTCGTCCTCACCCGATGATTCTTCCATCTCACGGGACAATCCGTCCCAAAGGTCCAGATCTCCTGTTGAGTTCCACACAATGGAGCCCGCCTCGTCCAGGCCGTTTCACACCGGTCACTGGAAAAACACCGTTAGCCTAAATTCCTCTCGGGTTCCTCCCAGTGACTTTCATGTTGCTGGCAGTAAAGTTGCTGGAGATGCTACTCTTTTAGCTTTGACCGTTGACGCCAGGACTCGGGACAACCCGTGCCCGAGGAGTCCTAAACGTACGGTCCACTCTTCCGGCGCAGCTTCCGAAGGTCTGACGGACGCTAGAACTTCCTCAACGGTCAGCCGCCAAGGTCTCGCGGAGTCGACGAGCGCTACGGCGCACGCTAGCTCGAACTCTCACGTGACCGCCACAAGACGCCTCAACCACACCGCCTTACCCTCGCTAGCGTTTGACGCGGTCAACGCGGAGGATAACTCGCAGTCGGAGCGCATCGTCGGATCGCAGCCGAAACTTCACAACCACTTTGACGCCAACTCCGTCTCGAAGCAGAATCACGGTGACGTCGAAAGAGACGGGCGCATCGCGAACTCGGACGCTTGACGAGCGTTCGCCCGCCGGTGTGTTTTTTAAAAAGAAAAAAGACATTGTACGCGAGTCTACAACGTAGAAAAGTGCGATGTTTCACTGAGAAAATGTCCGAAAAGAAGTCTTGATTTGTATTTTTGTTTCTTATGTTGCGGTTTTTAAGAAAAAAAAAAATAAGTTGTCGATAGAGTTCGAGGAAATTCTGCCCTCTTAGGTTCGTACGAAGAAAATTGGATTTTTTAATTATTTCCAGGGGGCGGAGACAAATGTTTGATGTCTAATTTAAACGTTTTGGATTGAAATCTGATTTTTTTTTTTTTTTTTTTCAGCTTAAAGGTTTAGTCGCAAATTAAAGAGACAATTTCATGAAAAAAATAATAATAATTATAATTATAACAAAAGTGTGAAAATATTTGATGATAAGTTGACGTTTAGACCCCGCCCCCTTCCGTCTGTCCGTCTGTCCGTCAACCTCAGAGAAGTCAAAATGACGTCATTACGACTACGTGAAATGCAGAGACGGCGTGTGATGCTGGTCGTCATGTAAATGAGTCTGTGAATAAAAAGTTTTGGTCAGAACACGACTCGGCGTTTTTTTCTTCGGATTCCTTCGGTAAACGCGAACTTTAAAACGGTATCCGAAGTCTACGGAGAAAATCATCGTTAAATAGCGGTTTTTGTCATTGTGAGAGCGAGTGGTTTACAAACACCCTGTTTCCTGTCAGTGTCCGTCGGTTGCAGTAGGATTTTGCCTCCACCAGATGGAGCCAGACTAAAGTCTTCCTTTGGTTTGAACCACTCCTCCCCCCCCCCCCCCATCGACTTCACTCCCCCTCCCCCTCTGTCGCTCACAGGTAGAAAACAGGGAGATAATGAGTCTCGGGGGAGAAGCGAGCGACGCTATCTCATGCTAATTACGACGATCAGGGTCCGATTAAACGGCTGTTAAACACACACACACACACACACACACACACTCTGTGGTGGATCAGCGCCAAGTCCCGGCTCTGCTCGAGTAAAGTGAAAAAGACCAAAATAAATCATTGAAGACGGAAGCAAAACGCATTTTCTGGAGGAATTGATTTTATTTTGAAAACTATACGTGTTTTTTGTAGTGTGGGTTAGGGTTAACTGGGACTTTTATTCTGAAAACATGGTCATGCTTTACTGAGCAGAAACGGAGACTTTAATTTTGAAATCTGCTGGTTGTGTTTTAGTGTGGACAAACAGAAATTTTGACTTTTTTTTTGAAAACTGTCATGTTTTACTGCCGTGTAAAATAAAACTGAGAATTTTATTTTGAAAAACTTCAAAGATTTAGTGTCGCGAGCAGAAACGGGAGACTTTTATTCTGAAAACTGTGGCTCCTGTTTGTGGACAAACAGAAAACTGGGACTTTAATTTTGAAAACCTCAGGTTTGTGATTCAGTGTGGACAAACAATGATGAGAGTTTTATTCTGAAATCTGTGGGTCATGATTTTGTGTGTGCAAACAGATATTTAGACTTTTATTCTGAAAATGGTCATGGTTTGCTGTCGCGACAGAAACTGAGAATTTTATTTTGAAAACTTCCAAGATTTAGTGTTGCGAGCATAAACGGGAGACTTTTATTCTGAAAACTGTGGCCCCTGTTTGTGGACAAACAGAAAATTGAGACTTTAATTTTGAAAACCTCAGGTTTGCGCTTCAGTGTCGACAAACAATAATGAGAGTTTTATTCTGAAATCTGTGGGTCATGTTTTTGTGTGGACTAATAGAAATTTTGACTTTTATTCTGAAAACTGGGTCACGTTTGGGGACAGACACAGAGACTTTAATTTTGAAAACTACAGGTCTTGTTTGAGTTTAGAGAAGCAAACAGACTTTGTGTTATACTGACACAACAAAAACTGAGACTTTTATTTTGAAAACTTGTGGGTCATGTTTTAGTGTGGGCAAACAGATATTTAGACTTTTATTCTGAAATTGGTCATGGTTTAAACTGAGACTTTTATTCTGAAAACATCAGGGTCATGTTTTAGTGTGGACAAACAAACGGAGACTTTTATTCTGAAAACTGTGGGTCACGTTTGTGGACAAACACAAACTGAGACTTTTATTTTGAAAACTCATGGTTTACTGTTGCAACAGAAACTGAGAATTTGATTTTGAAAACTTAAGTTTTAGTGTGGACAAACAGAAATGGAGACTTTTATTCTGAAAACAACATGGTCGTGTTTCAGTGTGGACAAACACAAACGGAGACTTTTATTCTGAAAACTGTCATGTTTTACTGTCGCGAGCAGAAACGGAGACTTTAATTTTGAAATCTGCTGGTTGTGTTTTAGTGTGGACAAACAGAAATTTAGGCTTTTATTCTGAAAACTGTAGACAAACAGGAACTGGGAGTTTTATTCTGAAAACGGTCATGTTGTACTCTCACAACAGAAACTGAGACTTTTATTCTGAAAACACCAGGGTCATGTTTTAGTTTGGACAAACAGAAATGCAGACTTTTATTCTGAAAACTGTCATGTTTTACTGTCGCGAGCAGAAACGGAGACTTTAATTTTGAAATCTGCTGGTTGTGTTTTAGTGTGGACAAACAGAAATTTAGGCTTTTATTCTGAAAACTGTAGACAAACAGGAACTGGGAGTTTTATTCTGAAAACGGTCATGTTGTACTCTCACAACAGAAACTGAGACTTTTATTCTGAAAACACCAGGGTCATGTTTTAGTTTGGACAAACAGAAATGCAGACTTTTATTCTGAAAACTGTCATGTTTTACTGTCGCGAGCAGAAACCGAGACTTTCATTTTGAAATCTGCTGGTCGCGTTTTAGTGTGGACCGACAGAAACGGGGACTTTTATTCTGAAAATCATGTCGTGTTTTCAGTGTGGCCGAGCAGAAATGAAGACTTTTATTCTGAAAACTGTCATGTTTTACTGACATCGCATCTCCCCCCTTCCCCTCCACCCCCACCCACCCTTCTCTCAGGCCACGCCCACATTCTAGAACACTGGTGGCGGGCCATTGTTAGCGCTGTTGCTAGGCAACACGGCGCACCGTCGTCAGGGACAACCGGGCCGTCTCTGTGTGTGATAGCAAAACCATTACTGAGATGACACACACACACACACACACACACACACACACACACACACACACACACACACACACACACAGCTTCCATCTTGTGGCAGAAAAAAAAACACAAAAACATATTGTTCATCTTAATGTATACACACACACACACACACACACACACACACACACTGTATTGTATGATGCAATCACCTGACATCCATATTCCTGCAGAGTGTGTGTGTGTGTGTGTGTGTGTGTGTGTGTGTGTGCGTCACACTCGTGGCTCATCTTTTGAAAATGCTTTATTATAATTCAGAGGAGGTCACAGAGACAGAAGACATGAGGACGTCCTCCCCCCTCCCCCCCCCCCTCCCTCCTGCCCACCCGCAACAAACACGGGGGGGGGGGGGGTAAAATTAATTCCATCTCCCACAGCGACGCAGGAGAAAGAAAACAAAAGGAAACGATAGAAAACGACAAAATAAAAGACATTTCCGACGCGTCCCGACGACACGATCTAAAAGTGATTTTAGCTGCTGCCTCGTGTGGTCGCTTTGCGTCACTGCGGTTAATCTGATTCGACGCTTTTTCAAAAGCCGAATTTGACGGAACGAGAAGTTTGACGTCGGTGACGGAGGCGGCAGTGGATCGACGACTCCTGTGCGCTCCTGTGTCCCCGCGATGTTAAAAATCACCGGTTTTCTCTATGGGGCTTTGGTGTGAGAGAGTGAGTGGTTTGGAAACGTCAGTTTTTTGTTCGTTAAACATTTTGTACCTGATAAAATCCACGCCAGATTAAGTCTACGGTATCTTTAGAACACGTTCACGTCTTTATCTTCACTGTGAGACAGACTTTTTCTTGTGTAAACTGAAGTTTGTAAAACCACTCACTCTCCCACACCAAAGCCCATAGAGAAAACCAGTGATCCAGTGAGTTCACAGGAGTTGTTGATCCACTGCTGCCTCCATCACTAACTTCAAATGTCTTATTTTGTAAAATTCGGCTTTAAAAATCCCTCACTTAAACTTAACACGTTGACACAAAGTGACCACACGAGGCAGCAGTAGACCAGCAGCTCCTGTGTCCACCGTGAGCTAAAATCACTGATTTTCTCTATGGGCTTTGGTGTGGGAGAGTGAGTGGTTTTTACAAACTTCAGTTTCCTGTTGTTAAAGTCTAACCCTAACCCCCAACAGTGAAGATAAAGACGTGAACTGGTACCGGTCTGCTGTGGATAAAGTAACAAACGGCCACTAGGGGGCACAACGCAAAGTCGCAAAAACCAAAACAACATTTCAGCCCGAACCATTTTATGTCGAGCCGTTCGCGATCTTCAGACATTACGTGAACACGCGTTTTGCGTGTTTTCGTCGCCCAGACGCGTTGGAAATGTCTCGTTTTTTGTGTTAGCGTGGAATGTTGCTTCCGAACTCTCTCTCTCTCTCTCTCAGACTGAAGCTTTTTTCGCGACCGGACGTTTCAATTTGGCGCCAAACGTTTCCGACGTTTCCCCGACGACGGTCGACGTCCGCCGTTGACACGAGTACAAAAATACGACAAAGTGACATGTTTTTTTTTTTCTTCAGTTCGTACAAAAACCCAAACGGAAGATTGACTGCGCCCTGAGAACGTTCCAGAGACCCCGCCCCCCCCCCGCCCCCCCCCCCTCACCCCACCCCGCAGTGACGTAAAAACACGTGAAAACAAACCAAAAAAAAAAAACGTCTAAACACCAGATTGCGTGAGGATCGGATCGGGACTCCGTTAAAAACCAGTCAAGGTGCCTTTTTTTTTGTTTGTTGAAGTTCTTGAGGAGGAGGTAGACAAAAGAGACGGCTAACAGTGATGTGGTAGTTGAAGTCCTACTGTCGCGAACTTGTCGTTGCCTTTTTTTTACGCTAACGGTCCTGGTTCACGTTCCTGCTGAGGTCAGTTCGTAACTCCTGCTGTCGCTACGTCGCTTCTACGACGTTTAAACCCGTCGTCCGGTTTTGGTGAAACTCATCGTGGTTTTTGTTTTCCAGTGGATGAGGCCTTGATCGGACAAAGGGGAGGAGACTGTTAGGCTGCTCAGTGCTGCCCCCGTGTGACAGGGCGACCACATTTACCGCATTTGAACGGAGTCCGTTGATCGTAGAGGGTTCGCTGGCTTTATTTCCGTTATTTTTAATTTGTCTTTGTCTTTTCTATAGCAATTTAGCTGCCTGCTAGCTCGCTAACAACGTTAGCATATGTAGCATCTGGACAACGGGTTTTAGAGTCGAGACGTTTGTCTCCAAAGAGCAAAGCATCACACAGCAAGCACTGAGTTTAATTTGAAAGATTTCACAGCTAGCGAGTTACTAACATGTGCAACACACAGCTAGCGGTAGCTTATTAGCATCTCAACAAACCTCTATTATGCTTTATCTGGACCTTTAAAGAAACCGTAGCCTCTTGTGATGCCAACACAACGTGACAACTACAGCCTTGTGTGAATTTGAGTGAGTTAGCTGTAGCATATTAGCATCTTTACAACCTCCTTTAAGCTATTGAGAGCTAGCTTGATGATTTTTTTGTTTGTTTGATGAAAGATTGTCCGGAATCTATCACTCAGGACATTTAAACAAATAACTATAGCTTCTTGTGATGCTAACACGAGCAACTACAGCCTTTAACAATTTCAGTGAGTTAGCTGTAGGTGATTAGCATCTGTATAACCTCCATTAAGCTATTTGAGAGCTACTTTTTTTGATGAAGGATCCTCCCACATCCTTCAATCTGAATTGTTAGCTTCTTGTGATGCTAACATGAACAACTACAGCCTTGTAGCATCTCTAACAACTCGCTAGTTAGTTTGCAAGCTGAGTGAACTGGCTAGCTTCAGTTTGTGCTAACAGTTCCGTTGGAATCCTTCACTCGGAACATTTTAACAAATAACTGCCGTTTCCTGCGATGCTAACATGTGCAGCTAGCATTTGTAGCCAGTTAGCGGTGGTTTATTGACCCGGCGGGCCAAACTGTCCCCTCCCCCTCGTCCACCTGTGTGTCTTCCTTGTTGTTTTGGATTTGAAGTTGTTTTTAATATAATCCACAGAGTGAAACTGTAATCCCGCTGCAGATTAATCGTCCAGCGTCAGCGGCTTTGTGCGATTCGACTTCCTGTTTCGTGACGAGGCCCAGCTGCGACGCCGTCTTCAGAAGAACCAACGAAAGGCTTCGCCGGTCGGGACGGACGGAGGACGCTAACGACAAAGACAAGAAGAAAACAACGGTAAGAACGAGACGTTAAATCAGTCAAAATAACAACAATAGAATAAGACGTTTTTCAAAATAAAACGCCAATTTCAGCTTGTCCACACGAAAACACAACCCTGCTAATTTGATCTTCCACGCTAAAACACGGCCTATCAGTTTTCAAAATAAAAGTTTTCTGTTCCCGTTTGCCCACGTCAAAACATGACCTAGTGGTTTTCAAAATAAAAGTTTTCTGTTCCTGTTTGTCGACACTAAAACACAACCCTGCAGATTTCAAAATAAAAGTCGTAGTCTCTGTTCGTCCACACTAAGTTTGAGTTTGTGTTTTCCCGCGCTAAAACATGACCTAGCGGTTTTTCAAAATAAATGTCTCAGCTTTGCTTTGTCCACGCGAAAAGCAACCTAGCAGATTTCAAAATAAAAGTTCACACTAAAAGGCCACTCCACAATTAGTTTTCAAAATAAATCTCAGTTGTTGTTTGTCCACGTTAAAACATGACCTAGTGGTTTTCAAAATAAAAGTTTTCTGTTCCTGTTTGCCCCACGCTAAAACACAAGCCTGCAGATTTCAAAGTAAAAGTCTTAGTCTCTGTTCGTCCACACTAAAACGCCACCCCACAATTAGTTTTCAAAGTAAGTTTCAGTTTTTGTTCTTCCACGCTAAAACATGGCCTATCAGTTTTCAAAATAAAAGGTTTCTGTTCCCATGTCAACACTAAAACACAAGCCTGCAGTTTTCAAAATAAAAGTCTCAGTCTCCGCTCGTCCACATTAAATACGACGCGTCCGTTTTCAAGCCGCCCAGCCGACACTAAAACGCGACCGAGTATTTTTCAAAGTAAAAGTCTCAGCTTTGTTTTGTCCACACAAAAACAAACGCACATTTTTCAAAATAAAAGACTTCCTGACACAATGTCGCGTTAAAGGACAACACTGTTGTTGTTGTTGTTGTAAAGTTGTGTTTCCGTGTGGATTGAACTGCTCTGTGATTGGCTGAGAGTCGAGTGACATCGGAGACGACCAATCAGGGATGAGGCAAGAGTGTGGAAACACCTGTTCTCACACACACACACACACACACACACACACACACACACACACACACACAGGCTGTCACTTGCTGTTAGCCTCCACAGGTTCAATTAGTGTGTAATTGAGGAAGATTACGGCTGTTAATTCACTGTTGTAGTAACACACACACACACACACGCACACACACTTGTGTGAGTCTGTGTGTGTGTGTGTGTGTGTGAATGTCGAGGGAATAATTAGTGATAGTTTGTGAAGATTCCAACAGAAACAACTTTGTGTGTGTGTGTGTGTGTGTGTGATATATGGAGTCATCAGTGAGGTCGAACGCTGTGTCAATGAATTATTGATCACCGCTAATTCTTAAAGCACACACACACACACACACACACACACACACACACACAAGCGCACACACACACATCCTCCCTCTCCTCTCGTTCCCCACAGCTCACTTTATCACTTTGAATCAGTGGAGACGTGTGTGTGCGTGTGTGTGTGTGCGTGCGTGTGTGTGCGTGCGTGCGTGTGTGTGTGTGTGTTGGCAGGCTGCCAGACCTCAGCAGGGACCAAGCACTCGCTTTTCACCACCCACCATCTGTACAACACACACACACACACACACACACACACACACACACACACACACACACACACACACACACACACACACACACACACACACACACACACACACTCAGCTGGTGAGAAATGCTTTCAAGCTCATGCCTCGCTGGCAGTGATCTGGGTTAAATGAGCCAAGATACACACACACTCACGCACACACACTCTCACACACTCTCGCGCACACACACACACACAATATGGTCCAGTGTTGTTCTTCCGCACACACACACACACACACACACACACACACACACTCATTCTCTCCTCCCTCTCTTTTTCATTCTCACGCCGCCGTCAGGATCAATGTGAGGTTAAGCCGGGGATCGAACCGCCGACCGCGTCGTTAAGAGGGCGAGCCGCGCTGTCCACCGCCCTCACAGCCGCCGCGCTGTGATTGGCTGTGAAACAGAAACGCATCAGTCTGCGTTTACGTTCACGCCGAGAGTCCGATTTTAGCCGGACTAAGGCGGTAATGGGTGTTTATGTGAACACGTTAGTCCGACTAATATCCAGCTAGTCTTAGTCCGACTAATATCCAGTTAGTCTTAGTCAGACTAATATCCAGTTAGTTAGTCTTAGTCTGTCTAATATCCAATAAGTTAGTCTTAGTCTGACTAATATCCAGCTAGTCTTAGTCCGACTTATATCCAGCTAGTCTTAGTCCGACTAAGTCTTGGTCCAACTAATATCCAGCTAGTCTTAGTCGGACTAAGTCTTGGTCCAACTAATATCCAGCTAGTTTTAGTCCGACTAATATCTAGCTAGTCTTAGTCCAACTAAGTCTGGGTCCAACTAATATCCAGCTAGTCTTAGTCCGACTAAGTCTTGGTCCAACTAATATCCAGCTAGTCTTAGTCCGACTAATATCCAGCTAGTCTTAGTCCGACTAAGTCTTGGTCCAACTAATATCCAGCTATTCTTAGTCCGACTAATATCCAGCTAGTCTTAGTCCGACTAAGTCTTGGTCCAACTAATATCCAGCTAGTCTTAGTCCGACTAATATCCAGCTAGTCTTAGTCCGACTAAGTCTTGGTCCAACTAATATCCAGCTAGTCTTAGTCCGACTAATATCAAGCTCGTCTTAGTCTGACTAATATCCAGTAGGTCTTAATCCGACTGATATCCAGTTAGACTTAGTCCGACTAATATCCAGTTAGTTAGACTTAGTCCGACTAATATCCTGTTAGTTAGACTTAGTCCGACTAATATCCTGTTAGTTAGACTTAGTCCGACTAATACCCAGCTAGTCTTAGTCCAACTAATATCCAGTTAGTCTTAGTACAAATAATATCCAGTTAGTCTTAGTCCAACTAATATCCAGTTAGTCTTAGTCCAATTAATATCCAGCTAGTCTTAGTCCGACTAAGTCTTAGTCCGACAAATATCCGGTTAGTCTTAGTCCGACTAATATCCAGTTAGTCTTAGTCCGACTAATATCCAGTTAGTCTTAGTCCAACTAATATCCAGTTAGTTAGTCTTAGTCCAACTAATATCTAGCTCGTCTTAGTCCGACTAATATTCAGTCTTTGTCTGATTTATATCCAGCGAGTCTTAGTCTGACTAATAGCCACGTCGGGGTCGGCTTAAAAGTCAACAGGAAACCAACTCGATACGCGCTAGCTTATATACGGCTACAGCGCCACCTACGGAGGCGGAGTCAGACGTACACGGCCAATCAGTAAATGTTCTCTTGCGCTGACGCGGCGAGTTGTCCGCTCTCCCGTCTTAGTCGGACTACGACCTTAGTTTGACGCGGAAATTTACGTTACAAACAAATCAACTTAGCTAACACACTGTGTGTGTTTGTGTGTGTGTGTGTGTGTTCCCCCTCACCTCGAGGGCCCCCCCCCCTCCTCCCCCCGGCTTCTTCTTCAGCTCCTCGCACTTCCTGAACTTGCAGATCTGATGACCCGTCTTGCGGTTGCGGCAGGACGAGCAGACGCCGCAGTTGATGAGCCGCCGGCACGGCCCGCACACGCCGCACCGCTTCCGCTTCCTCTTGGCCACGGCGCCCGCCGCCGACGACGCCGACGACGACGTGGACAGGGCCACGCCCCCCGCCGCCGCCGCCACCGACGACGACGAGGGCGAGGCGGCGGAGGGGCACGGCGAGGAGGTGGCGTGCTGCTGGCAGTCCGTGAGCGCGCGCTGGCCGCCCGTCATCTGGAAGGCGCTGCTCGCGTCCGTGATCCCGCCCCCCGCCGACCCCATCGCCATGACGATGACCCCGGGGGGTAATCCGAGCCCCCCCAGGAAGCTGCTGCCCATCACCCCGCCTCCGTTGCAGGTCCCGCCCTCCGATAGGCCCATCATGTCCGGGTGGGCGTGTCCCTGCTTGTTCATAATCCCGCAGTCGGCGCCGCCGCTGTAACCGGGGAGAAAGTTCGCGTTGCTGGGCGCCATGGGGGGATGGTGAGCCTGCGTTACAGGAAGTGAGGAGGCGGTGTGTCCGTGTTTTTCGGCTCCGCCCCCCTCGCCGCTCCCTCCGCCTCTCCCCGCCGCGGCGGCCCCTCCCGACCCCCCACCGCCGTGGTGCATGCTGGTACCGTGGGGGTGCGAGGAGGTCACGTGACCCTGCGCCGCGGACGGATGGTGGTGGTGGTGGTGATGCGCCGCCGCCGCCGACACGTGTTTGGGCCGGCTCCAGAACATGGCCGCCGGGTGGTTCATGTTCATGTTGTCGTGGCAGCCCCAGGGCGCCGCCGCCATGCTGCCCAGCCTGGCGGCGGCGGCGGGCGGGAAGATGGGGGCGGCGGCCGCCAAACGGGCCGCCAGCTTGGCCGACTGAGGAAAGTTTGTGACGTTCACGTTCATGTTGACGTTGGTTTTGTAGAAGTTGGCGATGGACGAGCGGTAACGGTCCATCTCTGTGGTGTAGTCCAGCATCGGAGTCAGACTGGACACCTGCGAGGAAAACAACGTCAACAATCACGTCAAAATAAAAGAAAAAACAGAGTCTACGACGTCTTTAGAGCGTGTTCGCGTCATTATCTTCACTGTTAAGACGGACTTTTCCAAGAGGAGACTGAAGTTTGTAAACCACTCACTCTCCCACACCAAAGTCCATAAGGGAAAATCAGTGATTCTGAAGTGATTAGTCTGACTAAGTCTTAGTCCAACTAATATCCAGCTACTCTTAGTCCGACTAATATCCAGCTAGTCTTAGTCCGACTAATATACAGTTAGTTAGTCTTAGTCCGACTAATAGCCAGATAGTCTTAGTCCGACTAATATCCAGCTAGTCTTAGTCCGACTAATATCCAGCTCGTCTTAGTCCGACTAATATACAGTTAGTTAGTCTTAGTCCGACTAATATCAAGTAAGTTAGTCTTAGTCCGACCAATATCCAGTTTGTCTTAGTCTGACTAAGTCTTATTCCGACTAATATCCAGTTAGTTAGTCTTAGTCCAACTAATATCCAGATAGTCTTAGTCCGACTAATATCCAGCTAGTCTTAGTCCGACTAATATAAAGTTAGGTAGTCTTAGTCCGACTAATATCCAGCTAGTCTTAGTCCGACTAATATCCAGCTAGTCTTAGTCCGACTAATATACAGTTAGTCTTAGTCCGACTAATATCAAGTAAGTTAGTCTTAGTCCGACCAATATCCAGTTTGTCTTAGTCTGACTAAGTCTTATTCCGACTAATATCCAGTTAGTCTTAGTCCAACTAATATCCAGATAGTCTTAGTCCGACTAATATCCAGCTAGTCTTAGTCCGACTAATATCCAGTCTGTCTTAGTCTGGCTAATATCCAGTTAGACTTAGTCCGACTAATATCAAGTTAGTTAGTCTTAGTCCGACTAATATCAAGTTAGTTAAGTCTTAGTCCGACTAATATCCAGTTAGTCTTAGTCCGACCAATATCCAGTTTGTCATAGTCTGACTAATATCCAGTTAGTTAGTCTTAGTCCGACTAATATCAAGTTAGTTAGTCTTAGTCCGACTAATATCCAGCTAGATTTAGTCCGACTAATATCCAGATAGTCTTAGTCCGACTAATATCCAGCAGTCAAATGTCTTATTTTGTAAAATACGGCTTTTAAAATCCTTCATTTAAACTTCCCTCAGTGACACATAGTGACCACACGAGGCAGCAGTAGACCAGCAGCTCCTGTGTCCCCCGTGAGCTAAAATCACTGATTTTCTCTATGGGCTTTGGTGTGAGGAGAGTGAGCGCGTTACAAACTTCAGTCTCCAGGTGGCGCTGCAGACGTCGCTCTCAAAGCGACTGGGTCGGCGACTCACCTGTCCCTGTGCGGCGTAGACGTGGTGATTGGGGTGATGGTGGGAGGGGGCGGAGCTTCTCTGTAGCATCGAGGAGAGGTCGCTCTCCACGCACACGCCGCTCGTCATGCCCGACATGACACATGCACACACACACACACACACACACTCACACACACACGCTCGCGCACAATCGAAGTCCGTGAGCGGTTAGTTCCATAAATTAGCGTCGTTTACTCTGTGGACGAAAAAAAACAACAACAACAACATAGTTACGACAATTGTGAAAATAAATCACTAAGACACAATGTTGGTGAGCTAAAACTAAATTAGCTCCGACTCACGCGGCGGGGCAAACTACGGCAATAACGCAAACTTTTTTAATTAAACCCAAGCGCGATTTCAGTCATCGACCAGTGTACGAACTATTCACACCTGCGCAAAAAGAACCGGGGACATTTGTTTACTTGTGCGTTAAAAACCCAAAATTAAAAAAATTAAAATTTGCAAAATTCGAAGTTCACGGTTCGATCCCAGCGACCGCGTGAAGATATTTTTGTTGTTTACGAACTATTCACACCTGCGAAAAAGACAAAACTGCGACAAAAACAACAAAAGTGATGTTAGCGCTTCTGTTCGTTTTCAACCAAAAACGCAAACTATTTGCGTTTGTTTATTAAAATCCAGCAAAATGTTTACTTTGACCAAAAACGGACGTGAAGTTCAGGGTCGGTGCGCGGATATTTTTTCCGTTTTTAACTCGTTACAAAGTATTCGTACCTTTAAAAAAAAAAAAGGCTAAACTGCGACAAAACAACAAAGGGACGACGTTTTTACAACATTTTAGCAACAAAGTTCAAGTTTAAAATTTCCCGACAAAACTTTCGTCAATATTTTTTTTTTGTTTTCAACTTGCGTTACAAATAATTTGCATCTGAGAAAACGAAACAAAAACAACAAAATGTGATTTTTAACGTTTTCGTCAAATCAGAAAATATTTTTAGTCATTTTGACCAAATGAATCGCAATTTTTTTTTTTTTTTTTAAACAAATGTAACCAAAATCTGAAAAAAAAAACTTCATACCTTTTTTCAAAAAAGACAAAACTGCGACAAAAACAACAAACGGACGACGTTTTTACAACATTTTAACATTTAACAAGTTTGAAATTTCAACCGACGACGCTAACCGTTTAGCAATAAATCGTCAATATTTTTCTTTAGTTTTCAACTTGCGTTACGAATAATTTTCACCTGAGAAAACGAAACAAAAACAACAAAAGGAAAATATTTTTTTGTTATTTTGACCAAAGTTGTCGGAATTAGCAACGGACGACAACTTCAGGGTCATTCGGAGAAATTGGGAAATTCCGGAGAAAACCTGAGAAAACGAAACAAAA
>NC_139803.1:43667819-43812819 GCF_963457635.1 Microchirus variegatus
CCCCCTTTAAAAAAAAGGTGAACTCTTCCTTTAATTACGTCTCTGCAGGTGTATGATTAAATGGCGCCATCTAGTGGAGAAAAGTGAACCACAGATGTTTGGTTGTGGACCGTCCACCTGTCAAACGGAACCTCCACTGCCCCCGCTGCGGTGTTTAACACGTCCCGGCGCCTCCCCGGGCTCCAGCTCCAGCTCCGAGCCGACCGTGTTGGAGACCTAAAGGCAGCGGGGATGTGCGTTCATCGGCTGGGGTCACACGTTCAGTACACTCGCTGTGTCGGTCAGGAGCTCCGTGAACCCCGGCACCGGAGCGACGTTAGCAGCGTGCTAACAACGCGTGAGCGGGGAGCAGCAACGTTGTTAGCGGGGAGCCACACAAGCTAATCGGTTAGCAACACAGCACCGAAGTCCGTTTCTTGGTTTGAAAATACACTCAAAGCGGTTTAGTTTTAAAACCACTCGTCATAGTCGTCGGATCTGGACTAAGGTCTCTCTATTTCTGCGATATTTGTGATGAAAACACCGAAGGTTAAACGTTAGAAAAACTGGCCACAAGAGTGCGAAATGAACGGCTCCCGTGTCCAATGTGAAACTGCTAGCATAGACGTGGCTCTGCTACATGCTAGCTGTGGCAGCAAAACTAGCAACGTGAGTAACGTTTATGACCAAATATAACGTTAATATATGAATATTATCAACTAAACCTGGACTGGAATATAGTCTCAAGTGTTCGAGAGTGGGGTCGTCAGCGTTGGTGGTATAGTGGTTAGCATAGCTGCCTTCCAAGCAGTTGACCCGGGTTCGATTCCCGGCCAACGCAATGTTTTTTTTCTTTCCATTTAATCATAATTTACAGATGTTCCGTCACTATTCTGAAGTATGTAGTTAATATTCTGATATAATAAGTCAATATTTGAGACAGTAAGTCCATATTTTTAGATTATAAGTCTAAATTTGAGATAAGTCCATATTTTTACATAAGTCAATATTCTTAGATAAGAAGTCCATATTTGAGATACGTCCATATTTTTAGATAACAACTCAATACTTGAGATTATAAGTCCATATTTTTAGACAATAAGTCAATATTCTAGACTATAAGTCCATATTTTTAGATAATAAGTCCATATTTTAGATAATAAGTCCATATTTTAGACAATAAGTCCATATTTTTAGATAACGAGTCCATATTTTCAGACAATAAGTCCATATTTTAGATAATAAGTCCATATTTTCAGACAATAAGTCCATATTTAAGAAAATAAGTCCATATTTGCGATAAGTCCACATTTTTACATTATAAGTCAATATTCTGAGATAGTAAGGCCATATTTGAGATAAGTCCATATTTTTAGATAATAAGTCAATATTTTTAGATAAGTCAATATTCTGAGTCAATAAGTCCATATTTTAGACAATAAGTCCATATTTTTAGATAATAAGTCCATATTTTAGATAATAAGTCCATATTTTAGACAATAAGTCCATATTTTAGATAAGTCCATATTTTTAGACAATAAGTCCATATTTTAGATAAGTCCATATTTTTAGATTTTAAGTCCATATTTTTAGACAATAAGTCAATATTTTTAGATAACGAGTCCGTATTTGAGATAATAAGTCCATATTTTTAGATAAGTCCATATTTTTAGATAATAAGTCTATATTTGAGATAACAAGTCAATATTTGAGACAATAAGTCCATATTTTTAGACAATAAGTCCATATCTTTAGATAATAAGTAAATATTTGAGACACTAAGTCAATATTCTGAGATAATCTATTAGAGAAGTCTTTATTTGAGATGTTATGTTATGCATAAAGTGACAGTCGATGACTTTAATGACACTAAGTCATGATAAAATAATAAGTCATCATTAAGATAAGATATTAAAATGAGATGCTGAGTCACTGTGACGTCAGTGAGTCACGAGTGTAATTCTGGAGAAAGACAGAGTTATTTTTGAGAAGGTGATCGACGAGTTCAAACAACTTCACAAATGTTTGTGTGTGTGTGTGTGTGTGTGTGCACTTCCTGATTGTTTACATCCTGGAGAGTGTGTGTGTGTGTGTGTGTGCATGCATGCGTGTGTGTGTGTGCGTGTGTGTGTGTGCGTAACAGCTTATCGTTTCCAGGGAATGCAGCTGCGGATGAACACACACACGTTCACAGCCTGAGGATTTGAATCGTGAGCTCAGATAAAGGACAGAGACAAAGACACACACACACACACACAGGTGTGAGGACGGATGATGATGATGATGATGATGAAGAACTCACTGGTTTAAGGTCAGTTTCAGCCTCTCTTCACTTCTTTCAACTCTTTGCATGTTCACCACTGAGTGTATACTGATAATAATATGTCTATATATATTTACTGGACCATCGTTGTACACAGTAACTGTATTTATACAACGTTAATGTACCCGTATGTACGCAGTATCACTATATATGTGTGTTTATAGTATAGCATAATGAGATAATCGATCATTATAATGTGTGCAGTGATGTTAAAAAAACTGACGTTTGTAAACCACTCACTCTCCCACACCAAAGTCCATAGAGTAAACCAGTGATTTTAACATCACAGAGACACAGGAGTTCACAGGAGTTGTTGATCCACTGCTGCCTCCATCACTAACTTACAATGACTGATTTTAGTGAATTCGGCTTTTAAAATATTTAATTTGGACTTAAATCAGTGACGCAAAGTGACCACACGAGGCAGCAGAGGACCAGCAGCTTCTGTGTCCCCGTGAGCTAAAATCACTGGTTTTCTCTATGGGGTTTGGTGTGGGAGAGTGAGTGGTTTATAAACGTCAGTTTCCTGTTGTTAAAGTCTGTCTAACAGTGAAATAAAGACGTGAACGCGTTCTAAAGATGTCGTAGACTTAAACTGACGTAGATTTTGTGAAGTACAAAAGGTTTAATTAACAAGAAACTGACTTTTATAAACCACTCACTCTCCCACACCAAAGTCCATAGAGTAAACCAGTGATTTTAACACCACAGAGACACAGGAGTTCACAGGAGTTGTTGATCCACTGCTGCCTCCATCACTAACTTACAATGTCTTATTTTAGTGAATTCGGCTTTAAAATGATTTAATTTAGACTTAATTCAGTGACACAAAGTGACCACACGAGGCAGCAGCAGACCAGCAGCTCCTAAAATCACTGCTTTTCTCTATGGGGTTTGGTGTGGGAGAGTGAGTGGCTTACAAACGTCAGTTGCCTGTTGTTAAAGTCTGTCTAACAGTGAAATACAGTGGAAAACATGATTGGAATATTTTAGATTTCATGAGATTAGCCTTTTGCTAAGATCGTTATCGTCGTTATTCCTTCGCTAACATGGCGTTTCAGCCGATGTTCCGTCTGTTCCTCGTACGTGATTTTTCAAACCTGAACTGTCAGTGTCAGTGTCAGTGGGTGACTGTTCTTTGTATACAAATTAACTGTGTGTGTGTGTGTGTGTGTGCGTGCATGTGTGTGTGTGTGTGTGTGGGACAGTGAAGGAATGAGGAAACAAACTTCTCCTCTGGGGAACAAAACACTTTATACAAACATCAGTTTCCTGTTGGATAAGTCTGTCGATCAGTGAAATAAAGACGTGTTTTATGTGTGTGTGTGTGTGTGTGTCCGTGTGTCCTCAGAACACCTGGTTGCCATGGCCACCGCCCTGTGCAACAACACGTCGTCAACATGGCTGACGGAGTGTTCGCACGACTACGATCACGTCAAGTTCAGCGTCTACAAATACACGTATCTGCTGCTGTTTCCTGTCGCCTTCATCTCCAACGCCGTCGTCCTGGTGGTGTTTTACCTGCACAGCTGCCGCAGGTGTGCACGCACACGCACACGCACATGCACATGCACACTCACACGCACATGCACGTGCACTTTCTACTTTATTCTTTTCTATGTTGTTCCATTCTATTGTTTTTTACTTTGTTCTATACTATTTTTTCTACTTTGTTCTATTCTATCATTTCCTACTTTGTTCTATTCTATCATTTTCTACTTTGTTCTATTCTATTGTTTTCTACTTTGTTCTATTCTATTATTTTCTATTGTGTTCTTATCTATTGTTTTCTACTTTATTCTATTCTATCATTTTCTACATGTTCTATTCTATAATTTTCTACATTGTTCTATTCGATCATTTTCTTCTTTGTTCTATTCTATTAGTTTCTACTTTGGTTTATTCTATCGTTTTCTACTTTGTTCTATCATCATTTTCTGCTTTGTTCTATTATGTTATCTATTCTTTGTTCTATTCTATTGTTTTCTACTTTGTTTTATTCTATTATTTTCTACTTTGTTCTATTCTATTGTTTTTTAACTTTGTTCTATTCTTTTTTTTACTTTATTCTATTCTACAATGTTCTACTTTGTTCTTTTCTATTATTTTCTACTGCTCTATTCTATTGTTTTCTATTCTATTGTTTTCTACTTTATTCTATTCTATCATTGTCTACCTTATTCTATTCTATCATTTTCTACTTTGTTCTATTCTATCATTTTCAACTTTGTTCTACTTTATTGTTTTCTATTTTGTTCTATTCTATTATCTCTACTCTGTTCTGTTTTATCATTTTCTACTTTGCTCTATTCTATTTTTTTCTAGTTCGTTCTATTCTACTTTATTATATTCTCTCATTTTCCACTTTGTTCTATTCTATAATTTTCTACTTTATCTTATTCTATGTTGTTCCATTCCATTTTTTTCTACTTTGTTCTATTCTGTTATCTCTTCTTTGTTCTATTCTATAGTATTGTACTTTATTCTATTCTATCGCTTTCTTTTTCACAGTAGTTTTCAGTTTATCTTCACTTTGACCACAGCACCATCTTGTGGTTGTGTTGAAGAGCTGCAGGTCAAACATTATTACATGATCATGTCTGTTCATTCAAAACACAAACAAACTAAACTCGACCGTCTTCGCGTCTCCTCTCAACAGAAGCTCCGCCTTCTCCGTGGTGGTGATGAACCTCGCCCTATCAGACTGCAGCTTCTCGCTAACGCTGCCTCTGCGTCTGATGTACTATTTCCACGATGCAGTTTGGACTTTCCCCGACTGGCTGTGCCGAGTGTGTCAGTACTTCTTCTACGTCAACCTGTACACCAGGTAACGCTAATGTGTAACGCTAATGTGTAACGCTAATGTGTAACACTAATGTGTAACGCTAATGTCCCCACAGGGCTAATGTGTAACGCTAATGTCCCCACAGGGCTAATGTGTAACGCTAATGTCCCCACAGCGCTAATGTGTAACACTAATGTGTAACGCTAATGTCCCCACAGCACTAATGTGTAACGCTAATGTCCCCACAGCGCTAATGTGTAACGCTAATGTCCCCACAGCGCTAATGTGTAACGCTAATGTCCCCACAGGGCTAATGTGTAACACTAATGTGTAACACTAATGTGTAACGCTAATGTCCCCACAGCACTAATGTGTAACGCTAATGTCCCCACAGCGCTAATGTGTAACGCTAATGTCCCCACAGCGCTAATGTGTAACGCTAATGTCCCCACAGGGCTAATGTGTAACGCTAATGTCCCCACAGGGCTAATGTGTAACACTAATGTGTAACACTAATGTGTAACGCTAATGTCCCCACAGGGCTAATGTGTAACGCTAATGTCCCCACAGCGCTAATGTGTAACACTAATGTGTAACGCTAATGTCCCCACAGCGCTAATGTGTAACGCAAATGTGTAACGCTAATGTGTAAAGCTAATGTGTAATGCTAATGTGTTACGCTAATGTTTAACACTAATGTTTAACACTAATGTGTAACACTAATGTGTAACACTAATGTGTAACACTAATGTCCCCACAGGGCTAATGTGTAGCGCTAAAGTCCCCACATCGCTAATGTGTAACACTAATGTGTAACGCTAATGTCCCCACAGGGCTAATGTGTAACGCTAATGTCCCCACAGGGCTAATGTGTAACACTAATGTGTAACACTAATGTGTAACGCTAATGTCCCCACAGCACTAATGTGTAACGCTAATGTCCCCACAGCGCTAATGTGTAACGCTAATGTGTAACACTAATGTGTAACGCTAATGTCCCCACAGCGCTAATGTGTAACGCTAATGTGTAACGCTAATGTGTAACTCTAATGTGTAACGCTAATGTGTAACACTAATGTGTAACACTAATGTGTAACGCTAATGTCCCCACAGCGCTAATGTGTAACGCTAATGTGTAACACTAATGTCCCCACAGGGCTAATGTGTAACGCTAATGTGTAACACTAATGTGTAACGCTAATGTCCCCACAGCGCTATATGTAACGCTAATGTGTAACACTAATGTCCCCACAGGGCTTATGTGTAACGCTAATGTGTGACACTAATGTGTAACGCTAATGTCCCCACAGCGCTATATGTAACGCTAATGTGTAACACTAATGTCCCCACAGGGCTAATGTGTAACGCTAATGTCCCCACAGCACTAATGTGTAACACACAAATCTGAACAAACACCTTAGCGTTAGCTTCGTTCTTCTTCCCTCAGCATCTTCTTCCTCACTCTTATGAGCATGCTACGTTGGCTCGCCGTGGCCAAGCCCCACTATCACCGCTGCCAGGCCACGCCCACTCGGACCTTATTGGTTTGCCTTGGGATCTGGCTGTTTGTGGGCGGGTCTTGTGCTCCCTTCCTGTACAGTGGCATGACAATCAGGTAAAAAAGAGTTAGCATTTTTTTACTTTTTACAATGGTCATAGCATTTTCTTCTATGAGCGTCTAATGCAAGTTAGCATTATGCTAATTATACATTATGTTCCATTTCCATTTTAGGGGCCGTTTCTTACACAAGAACGCCCCATGACCTCACAAATTCCAAGTTCTGACTACAAACGGAACACTAGCATGGTGGTAGCTAGCTAGTAATACCGTATTGGGGTTGTTCCGAGTTTCCAAGTTGGAAATCCGAACTTAGGGAACCTTTCTTATACAAGCGCGCCCCATGCCGTCATGGGAATCCACAGTTCCGAGCTTTAACTACAAATGGAACACTAGCATGGTGGTAGCTAGCTAGGAATACCATATTGTATTTTCTTATACAAGCGCGCCCCTTGACCTCAGGGGAATCCAAGTTCGGGGGAAAATTTGGAGTTCTGACCACAAATGGAACACACCATTAGCTAGCTTGCTCGCTATAGCTATATATAATATACATGCTAACAGAACAACTTTTAACACCTTCTCCGTGTCTTCAGAGAAAACCTGCCTCGCTGTTTTGAGCCGTCTTGTGGATCCAGCGTAAAACTCGTCCTCATCTTGAACTACGTGGGCTCGACTGTCGGCTTCCTGCTTCCCTTTGTCCTCATCCTCATTTGCTACTGCGGCATCGTACGACACCTGATGGACCAGTCCGGCCTCCGCAGAACCCCCGACACCTGCCGGCGCAACCGCCGCCACTCTGCGCAAATGGTTACCATCGTGACCGCGACTTTCCTGTTCTGCTTCCTGCCCTATCACGTGATCCGATCGGTGCACCTGCACGCCACGTACAACAACTGGAGCTGCGATGTCAGGGTTCCGCTGCAGCTAGCGGTGGTGGTGACGCTGTGTCTGGCGGCGGCGAACAGCGTCGTCAACCCGCTGCTGTACTACTACTCCACGCGGATGTTCCGAAACAACGTGAAGTTCGCTCGCGTCTCCATTTTGTCCAGCAGGAGGAGGTCGAACGGATCCAGGAAAACGGACACTACGGAGCTTCATCGGCCGTCGCTGTAGCGCGGCTATCGTTAGCAACGGGGATCGCGAGAGCACTCGTGGCCTCGCATGTTTGATTGTGTTTATATTTCTTGAAATGCTAACTTCACGCTCTTGTACAAGCTAATAGCATCACAAGAGACGTTTTCCCAATAGTTTTGTTGGATTTTAGGACTCAGGAAGTTTCGCAAAAGGTAGTAGGAAGTAAAAATGTCGAAGGAGCACCCCCCTCGGATTTCCATGTACCATTTGTACACGGCCCTGGTAGGACGTTACTACTTCCTCTACTTATGACACGCCCACTGATGATGTCACCGTTCATGCGGAAGAACCGATTATTTTTGTTTCTAGCCAAAAAACCAACTTTTCAGGTTCCAGAACTAGCATAGAGCCCGGCCGGCGTCAAGCGGCTAACGGAGCGTCGTTATTGCTAACAATAGCTAGCTCGAGATACTTTCTCGTCCATATTTCTTCCAAGTTCCCAAATGGGACGCCACTCCCCGGTTTCCGACGTCTGGTGTAAATGGAATGCGCCATACGTTGCACGCCATCAAGCGCCGCATCGTTCTCCTGATGCCCCGCCCCCTCCCCCCCAAAAACTGTGCCGTCGCTCCAGCGAAGAAGACCTTAGCTTCCTCTGTTAGCGTCGCAGATTCGGGCGACGTCAGCAAGAAGTTCTCCACGACCGAGAGGAGACCCTCCCCCGTCACGTGCGAATATGCGGAAGCTACTAGCATGAACTATATTTATGATTATATACATATAAGTATATAAGTTTATATATAAAATATCTTTGTTTGAAGGCCACCTTTATATTCGGTGTTTGTTACTTTGTTAAAAAGACAGATTATATACAGAAATTACAGCACTTCCTGTTTACATCACAGCACTTCCTGTTTACATTAATCAGTTTTCATAACAATATTTATATTTATTTATTAAGTCACATTCTGATCTCTGTCATGTATTCATTTGATTTCTTTGATATATTACACTTTTAAAAAAGAAAAAAAGTGACGTAAAGCCTTTGTCTGTGTTTGTCCACCGGGGGGCAGCAGCACAAACATTTATAAAGTGACTATTCTTCACTCATCAACAATGGAAACAGTTTATACAAGTGATTAAATCATCAATCAGTCATTGACACGGTGTAAAGTCAACTTTAGAAGGTTTTAATTCAATCACGTTGTCGTATGTTATAAAGTGGTGTTAACTTTGGGAAGAGGGAGGTCAAAGGTCAAAGGTCAGACATCAGCGTTGCCATGGTAACAGGGAGGGAGGAGTTAATTCTTTTTCTCGACAGAAAAGACTGTTTTGCTTTCTGCCTTTGTCCGAGTTTCCTGTCCTCCAGGTGTTTCCTGACCACACCCCCTTTTGTTGCACACACACACACACACACACAGACTGAGGCGATGAAACTGTTTGTCAGGTGATGTTTGCACAAGGTTTACAGTCGTTTCACTCAACAGGTTCTGCACTCTGAGGTTTTTTTTCGCTTTGGAACCCAATTTTTTTTTTTTCCCCAGCCCTAATATCTGTGATGATGACGTCATCGTGACGTATCAGAAAGACTCGCCCCGCCCACAACCGCGAGACAACAATGTGAGAAAGAAGTGGACTCATCATCGTCTACATTACACCAAAACACGGACTGCTCCTTTAACTCCGCTGCCAATGACATGCGACACGGCACCAAAGATCGTCTCTGTGAAAGAGGATGACGCACTCGTCAAAAAAAAGTAACTTTTGACATAAATAAAAACAATAGAAATGGTCATAGTCAGGAAAAATGTTTATGATTATTATTACATTTTATGATACATTTTCACCAAGAAAAAACTTTAAAGTAAACTAGAAAATAATATTATTATTATTATAAACATTACATTATTATAAATAAATAAACTGAGTCACACTGAAATCTTTTAAAACATATATAGTTTACTGAATACAACGTGTAAAATAAACCAAAAGTTTATCAAAAGTGAAAAGAAACCGATTTATTGAGTTAAAAAGTTTGAACTGGCAATGTGGTAACATTATTAACCAGCTCAAAAATATAACATATTGATTTAAAATGATGATTTATTCAGTGAAAAGTTAAAAATGTCAAAGTAAAATAGGATAAACCTGTTCAAAAGTGTAAGATAGTGATTTAAATCTACGATTTATTTGGTGAAAAGTTAAAATCATCAATGTAAAATAGGATATAACTGTTCAAAAGTGTAATATATTGATTTAAAACTATGATTTATTGAGTAAATGGTTGAAAATATACACAAAAATGTGGATTAACCTGTTAAAAAGTGTAAGATGTTAATTTAAAAGTATGATTTATCCAGTGAAAAGTTAAAAATGTCAAAATAAATATGATAAACCGGTTAAATAAGTGTAAAATATCATTCAAAATAACATTTAAAATGTTGATTTACTGAGTGAAAACATGAACATTACAGTTAAAACGTGAATTTTTGAATAAAACCGTCGATTTTCCCACTTGTCGCGATATCCCGGGTCTGTAAATGTGGGTGAGAGTGACACATCTGTCCGTGTCCCAGCTCTGTGGCGGCGACCCATCCGGGCCCGCGGGGACGCGCACGCACGCAGTCACCGCGCGCACGCACGTTCGCTCGCTCGCTCACACACACCCGCCGCGCGGCCAGGCCACCGGCCAGCCTCTCTGCTCAGACTCCCCCACTTCTCTCCTTCTTCCTCCCGTTTTCCGTTCACTCTTTCCGGCCAAACCCTCCCCGCCCCCCCCCCCCCCCCACGTTCTACCGAACCGACGCGGGACAAGCGACACGCGAAAGAACCGGATTAACGGGACCGATTAGTGTGCCGCTGTCTGCCGCCGGTCCCGCCGTGATTCACCGCCCTGCCAGCGCAGCGAGCAGCGGGCCTCAACTTTCCGTCACCTCCCTTCACACTTTCACTCCCTCCGCCGCCGCCGCCGCCGCCGCTGGAAGTCCCCGGACAGCGACGTCAGTCCCCGGGAAAAGTTACGACCGAGCCGCCGCTGTCGCCGGTTCACCGGAGGAGTCGAGACGAGTGAGTGCGGAAACTTTTCTTCACCGTGTGTGTGTGCGGGGGAACTCAGCAGCGCCCCCCCCCCCCTTCAGCCCCTCACCACCCAGTTCTCTGACCGCCTCTGTCCCGGTACCGACAGGCCCCGCACCGGGACCGGAAGTGGCACCAGAACCGAGCGATCTTTCGGTTGTTGTTCTCGTGTGAACGGGGAGATGGGGACGGTGTGAACGGGACAGCGCGTGGCCCTCACGAGACTCACGGTTTCCTCCGGTAGAGGTAAGACATCCGTTACGAACTTTAACCGAACTTTACGCAGAATGTCAGCGTGGTCGATTAATCGAGTCAGTTTGGTCGAAACTCACTCACTGATGCTATGAGTTTGTTTTTGTTTGTTTTTGCTAATTTTCTTCCACCGCACAACTTAGCTGCTAGCTTAGTGATGTTTGTTTACATTAGCTACGATTTTTTGTTTAGCTCAAACGTAGAAACGTAATTGCGATATTTTAAAATAGTTTCAAATTGTTTGTTTTTTAAAGACGGAATCAAAACATCGCGCCGGAAACTTTATTGACTTTATCGTTTTTTAACTTTTTCGCTGTTTTGAAAATTAGCGTCACAGTTTGGTTTTTATTCGTACACACTTGAACACGGATTAAGTATTTTTGTCCGCACTAAAACGTAACCCTGTTGTCTTTCAAAATAAAAGCCCTCACTTTCTGTTTGTCCACACTAAACAACATGCCTGCAATTTTCAAATTAAAAGCCTCGGTTTCCGTTTAGTCATGCGAAAACACAACCCTGTATTTTTTTCAAAATAAAAGGCCTCGGTGGTTGTTCCTCCATGCGAAATCCTAACCAGGTTTTTCAAAATAAAACGCCCCAGTATCTGTTCGTCCACATTAAACAATAAATCGGCTTTTTTCAAAATAAAAGCTTCAGGTTTTGTTAGTCCACATTAAACAACAAACCTGCAGTTTTCAAACTAAAAGCTTCAGTTTCTGTTGATCCACACTAAATATCAAACGTGCAGTTTTCAAAATAAAAGCTTCAGTTTCTGTTCGTTCACACTCAACAACGAACCTGCAGTTTTCAAAATAAAAGCTTCCATTACTGTTCGTCCAGACTAAACAGCAAACCTGCAGTTTTCAAAATAAAAGCCTTAGTTTCTGTTCAGCCACACAAAACAACAAACCTGCAGTTTTCAAAATAAAAGCTTCAGTTTCCGTTGATCCACACTAAATAACGTGCCGTTTTCAAAATAAAAGCTTCAGTTTCTGTTCGTCCACACTCAACAACGAACCTGCAGTTTTCAAAATAAAAGCCACCGTTACTGTTCGTCCAGACTAAACAACAAACCTGCAGTTTTCAAAATAAAAGCCTTAGTTTCTGTTCATCCACACAAAACAACAAACCTGCAGTTTTCAAAATAAAAGCTTCCATTACTGTTTGTCTCCACGAAACAACAAACTGCTTTTCAAAATAAAAGCCACCATTACTGTTCGTCCAGACTAAACAACAAACCTGCTTTTTTCAAAATAAAAGCCTTAGTTTCTGTTCATCCACACAAAACAACAAACCTGCTTTTTCAAAATAAAAGCCTCAGTTTCTGTTCCTCCACACTAAAATTTTTCGAGATAAATTTCACACCGCACAGTATTTTCTCTATTTTCAGAGACTCTCCGGACGTGTGGACGCTAGCTGTAACCATAGCAACAGTGACGAGTTATTAGCACAATCGAGGTTTTGAATCCACACTGGATTTTTCTCTCAATGGGGAACTTTTAATCATTAATGGAGCTAGCTAAATCTGTGTTTTTTTTCTTTGTTGTTTACGTTGTTTACTCGTCTGTGCGTGAGTTTGCGTTGTTTGTTTGACTCGGCGAACGTCGGCTTCACATTTACGCTAAACAAACAATGCGACTCGAACGAACAGACTTTAACTGGCTACTCTGTCGGCCGGCCTCGCTAAAGTTAGCCTGTGTGGCTAATGAAGCTCTCAGCAGGCATCCCAGCAATGTGTGTGTGTGTGTGTGTATTTTTAGCTCCATGTTGTTTGCTAATGTTATGAAGCAACACAAGATAAAAAGAGAGTCCCACTCATCTGCTTCATCATGACACGTGTGTGTGTGTGTCGTACACCGTCTCTCACGTCCACCTGTTAGCGCTCATGCTAGTCCTCCTCGATGGAAACGTGAGCTAGCGTCCAGCCGTAGCATGTAGCTCAGTCTTCCTTCATGCGAACACGCCGAAAAGCTGAATTAAGCCACGTAGTTTAAGTCTACGATGTCTTTAAGAAGATGTTTACGTCTTTATCTTCACTGTTAGACAGACTTTTGTAAACCACTCACTCTCCCACACCAAAGTCAATAGAGTAAACCAGTGATTTTAACATCACAGCACACAGGAGTTCACAGGACTTGTTGATCCACTGCTGCCTCCATCACTAACTTACAATGACTGATTTGAGTGAATTCGGCTTTTAAAATATTTAATTTAGACTTAAATCAGTGACACAAAGTGACCACACGAGGCAGCAGTAGACCAGCAGCTCCTGTGTCCCTGTAAGCTAAAATCACTGATTTTCTCTATGGGCTTTGGTGTGGGAGAGTGATTAGTTTTACAAACGTCAGTTTCCTGTTGTTAAAGTCTGTCTAACAGTGAAATAAAGACGTGAACGCGTTCTAAAGATACTGTAGACTTAAACTGACATAGATTTTATTAAGTAGAAAAGGTTAAAATAACAGGAAACTGAAGTTTGTAAACCACTCACTCTCCCACACCAAAGCCCATAGAGAAAACCAGTGATTTTAACATCACAGAGACACAGGAGTTGTTGATCCACTGCTGCCTCCATCACTAAGTTAAAATGTCTTATTTTGTAAAATTCGGCTTTGTTCAGATTGACCTCAGTGACACAAAGTGACCACACGAGGCAGCAGCAGCAGACCGGCAGCTCCTGTGTCCACCGTGAGCTAAAATCACTCGTTTTCTCTATGGGCTTTGGTGTGGGAGAGTGATTAGTTTTACAAACGTCAGTTTCCTGTTGGTAAAGTCTGTCTAACAGTGAAGATAAAGACGTACAAACGTGTTCTTAATGATATCGTATCTCTGCGTTTGTGTCCAGGTCGAACACAGTCAGCTGATCGCGTGTGAAACTCATTGTTTTTGTTGTGATTGAACCGGGTTTAGAAATCATTAAACTGCTGCTGATTAACAAACCCTGTGATTTGCTTGAATCGAAAATAAAGTTCTCAAGGTTGTGTATTAGTGAGGGTCAGCCTTTTCCTGCGGTCAGTGAAGGCATCGCGGGGTCACGTGACCAGGACGTAGCCCGACACTTTCGTCCGTCAGCGTCGAGTCGAACGTCGCGGAGCAAAGTTGTTCTTTTACGCAGAGGGCGTCGTTCAGAGCAGCTGACTATCTTTAGATGTGTGTGTGTGTGTGCGTGTGTGTGTGTGTGTGTGTGTGTGTGTGTGTGTGTGTGTGTGTGTGTGTGTGTGTGTGTGTGTGTGTGTGTGTGTGAGGTATGAGGACCTTTCATTATCACATTCCTGCAGAGGCCAACACATGGGAACTGACTCTGTGTGTCTGTGGGAGTTTGTTCACGTCGCCGATCACGTGACGTTCGCCGCCGATCGATTATCCGCACAATAGGTGACGAAAGCTAAAATAAAAAAAAATAAAAATAAAAGTCTATTTAAGTCTACGATATCTTTAAGAACGCGTTTCACGTCTTTTTCCGCACTGTGAGACGGCGTTTTCTGAGGTTTCTAAATTCACTCACTCTCCCAAACCAAAGTCCATAGAGAAAATCAGTGATGCCTCCATCACTAACTTACAACGTCTGATTTTGTAAAATTCGGCTTCTAAAATCCTTTATTTCGATGTATTTTAGTGACACAAAGTGACCACACGAGGCAGCAGAGGACCAGCAGCTCCTGTGTCCACCATGAGCTAAAATCGCTGATTTTCTCTATGGGGTTTGGTGTGGGAGAGTGAGTGGTTTACAAACGTCTGTTTCCTGTTGTTAAAGTCTGTCTAACGGTGAAATAAAGACGTGAACACGTTCCGAAGACGTCGTAGACTTAAACTGACGTAGATTTTATTAAGTACAAAAAGTTTAATTAACAAGAAACTGACGTTTGTAAACCACTCACTCTCCCACACCAAACCCCATAGAGACAATCACTGATTTTAAAATCAAAGGGACACACGAGTTCACAGGAGTTGTTGATCCACTGCTGCCTCATCACTAACTTACTATGACTTATTTTGTAAAATTCGGCTTTGTTTAGATCGACCTCAGTGACACAGAGTGACCACACGAGGCAGCAGTAGACCAGCAGCTTCCTGTGTCCACCGTGAGCTAAAATCACTGATTTTCTCTATGGGCTTTGGTGTGGGGAGAGTGAGTTGTTTTACAAACTTCAGCTTACATTGACGTAAAGACGTGAAAAACACGTTCCTCAGATGTCGCGGACTTATTTCGACGTACTGTGTAGCGTTGTGAGGTTAAGTCGCGCCCGCAGGCGTGAACGCTGTTTGTCAACATGACATTTAAAGCCGAATGTCAAACACGCGGTGTTTGTTCGCTCAAGATGACGTTGAAATATTCGCTTGTCTATAATATTATATAATATTGTCTATAAAATATTACATGTCTCAGTTAGCTTGCGCGAGCACAAACATTGCGTCCAATCCATTCTGTCGCGAGTTTAAAAATAGGGTGTCCGTGACGAGAATCGCACAACGCGCCGCCCCCGCTATCGCGTACGCCAGACTCCACCGTTAAATATTGAGATTTTTAGACATTTCCTTTGCTAAATGTCGCACATTAACGCGCATTTTCAGGATTTTCGCGTCTCTTTAGCGGACCTGCAGTCCGGCTTTGTTCGGCTTTTGTCGCTTAAGCCGCAGCAAAACGTTAATAACGACTCGGAGTTCGTTCAAATGCCGCCAAAAACGCCTCAGAGTTGGCGTTCGATCCAACATGGCGGCCTTCCGGTAGGATTCACGGAAAAGTCGTCATGGGCTTTTTTGACCGCCCCGACCTGATGAACGCGTGTGCCGAGTTTCGTCCGTGTAAGTTAAACCCGAGAGCAGATGATCACTTTTTAGCCCCTCCCACTTCCGACTTTCAGACGTAAAGTCATACCAGGAAATTGTGCTGGAAAACCTAATAATCCCATCATGCATCAGGCTCTTTAACTGAATGTTTCTAATGTTTTGTTCATGACTGCAATAAAAACCCTTTTTTCCCCAGAGTCATGCAGCCCTAAGGCGGACAATAAAAGATAATAAAAAACAATAATAATATTAAAATAACATGAAAACAATCTTCAATTTCACCAGAACTTTACGTACTGTACCTTTAACAGAGACACATTTACATAATGTGTGTGTGTGTGTGTGTGTGTTAGCTTAACAACGAGCTAGGCTTGTTCAACCAGACCCTATGAACACATGAATACTCCTGTGAATGTGTGTGTACTTGTACTTTATGTCTTTGTGAGGACATTTTGTCTCTTGTGTCCTCACTAAGATATGTAAACAAGTGTGTGTGTGTGTGTGTGTGTGTGTGGGGTGGTAGATGCCTTTGATGTGATGTCAGCGTTTCTGCCCGTGGTCTCTGGTATGCAGACACCTAGACACACACACACACACAAACACACACGCACACACACACACACACACACACACACACACACACACACACACACACACACACACACACACACACACAGATTATAGTACAATCCAGTATCTATATCCACCATCTTGTCTCTCTTTGTTTTAGTGTGTATGTGTGTGTGTGCGTGTGCGCGTGTGTTGACTCATAGCAAACACACACACACACACACTCTTACTTTACTTAGTAATGTGTGTCTTTGTGCAGCTGGAGCTCGAAGATTTTTAAAAAAGGGACGTTTTGATTAAAGGCCCAGTATGTAATACTCAAGCGTCACCAGTAGGGCTGTGAGAACATGGAGAGGGGGGGCGGAGTTACAAGTCAAAACGTGGGCGTGTCCAAAAGTCAAATAACAAGACGGTGATGCCGCGGTAGAATTTAGGATTCCACGTCGTAGAAGACGGCGCAACGAACAAATCTCGTAACAACTCGCCCGTTAGCTTAGCTGTTAGCTCCGCCTCAGCGTAAATGTAAGTCGTAAGAACGCTAGTAGTAGTGAAGTGTGCTGAAAATATCGGAACATCTTTGAATTCAAACATCGTAACTTGTACAAAGTCGCAGTTTCTATTTACGCGACTCCCAGTTCCGACGACTTCTCGACCGCGTCGCAAACACATCCGAGGCTAGCCGTCGTTCACGTTAGCAGTCGATAGCAAACATCGTAGCAACATGTGTACGAATACAAATCAAAACCTGGGTATGACTGTGAACAAATCTCGCAACGACTCACCCGTAAGCTTAGCTGTTGGCTCCACCCCAACGTAAATGTAAGTCGCAAGAATGCTAATAATAGTAAAGTGTGTGGAAAATATCGTAACATCTTTGAATTCAAACCTCGATACTTGTACAAAGTCGCAGTTTCTATTTACGCGACTCCCAGTTCCGACGACTTCTCGAACGCGCCGCAAACACATCCGAGGCTAGCTAGGACGTTCAGGTTAGCAGTCGATCGCAAACAACGTAGCAACATGTTTACGAATAAAACATTTATAAATCAGACTGTACGACAGATTTACCGTGAAATGAACGCGTCTGACTTGATTTGAACCATAAAAGTATCTGAGTTTTTACGTAAAAAACCCGTCGTCAGGGGTCGTTTGAACTCGGAAGTTCCGACTACAAATGGAACGCGGCGCTCATCGGAACTTTTCTCCGTCTTTTCTTTATCTCTCTTCAGTCTTTTTCCTCCTCTTTTCTTCCCTCGTTCCTCAAACTTTCCACTTCTTTATTTACTGTAAACATTTAATTTGACTTTTCTTTCTTTTCTTTCATCTCTCTCTCTTTACATTCCTGTCCTCTGTTATGTTTCCTCGTCGCCGTGGTAACCACAGCTGCCTCACTATTTTTTTTACCTCTTCTTCTTCTTCTTCTCTTGTCATCTCTCCGTTCTTCATCTCTTGTTCGTCCTTTGTCTTCCCCCTCTCTCTCTCTCTCTCTCTCTCTCTCTCTCTCTCTCTCTCTCTCTCTCTCTCTTTCTTTGTCTCTGTCAGTCAGTGTCGATCGCCCCGGCCTCAGGCCTCTTTAAACACACACACATTCTTGTTCTCGTGGGAAAACACTGTGTCAGGTACTGTTACTGTGTCTGTGTCTGTGTGTTCTTGTTCTTGTGTCCTCGTGAGGACCGGGGTTCACACACCGCTCAAAGAGGACAACTTGTTTTTTTGGGGGTTTTTTTTTCAACAAATTTTCATTTAAATACGATGCAACGTTCGCAGTTAGCGAAAGCGATCCACGCAGTTGTCACGCCGCGATCCACTTCCTGTTGTGGGTTGGGAATCGCCGCGGACGCCACGATACGACGCTATCGCGATATTTAAATCGCGGTACGACGTTATCGCGATGCCGCAATATACCGTGGATTAGCGAAATCGCATATTGCGATATTTATTGGCTCTCGTGAGAATGAGCACTTGCTGCCATCTAGTGGACTGAAGTGTCAATTGCTATTTTTTTTGTTAATGCTAATCCACAAAAACTTTGTTTATTGGAAAAAATCATAAAGAAATTGATACTTTGTCTCGCAAAAGTGATTTAATATTGTCACGCTAAATATCACGATTTTTCACTGTAACTAATGCAACAAAAAATATCACAAAAATCTAACAATATAATATTTAAATAAAATACATATATTTTTTATTTTCTAAGCATAACTACTGAAAAAAAAAATTACATTTTATTTTGTAGGAATTACTCCTGAATCAAAAGAACATGAGAATGTGTCCTTTATAAGAATAAGTATTGTTATTATGTGTTAAAATGTGTCTTTTTATTTTGTAGGAAGTAAATAGATGTATTTTATTTTGAAAGGGTTACCTACCTCCTCAGTTAAAAAAATAAATAAAAGGTAAATATTAAACGAATAGACCAGAAGACGTTTATTGTAATAATAGTATATTGTGTTTTTTTCCCTAACCGGACGCTCTGATTGGCCGTCCTCAGGTGGAGTGGGCGGAGCCGAATGATGGCGGGTGCGTCGGTGAAGGTGGCGGTGCGAGTCCGTCCGTTCAACTCCCGCGAGACGGGACGCAACGCCAAGTGTGTGATCCAGATGCAGGGGAACACCACATGTAAGACACACACACACACGTTTGTTTGTCCACACACGTGAGGACCGTCACTGCTGGGTCTGGTGTAAAAGATATTACGTATATTTCCAAAAAAAAGTACTTAAACAGTGATTTAAAATGAGATTTAATTTTTTTTTTTTAATATTACAATAAGAAAATATAATTGTATGTTTTTGTTTTTTTTGGGTTTTTTTTAAATGTCCACTGCTTAAAATGTAGGTCAAATTATTTTTCTTGTTTTCAGGCATTTCAAACCCCAAACTGGGCAAAGATGGAGCCAAGAACTTCACCTTCGACTATTCCTACTGGTCACACACAACGGTGATTATACACACACGCACACACACACACACACACACACGTGATTTAAAAATATTCACCAGGATTTCTCCTTGTGTGTGTGTGTGTGTTCAGACTGAAGATCCCGGCTTCGCGTCTCAGCGTCAGGTCTACAAAGACATCGGGGAGGAGATGCTGCTGCACGCCTTCGAAGGTAAAAAAATAAAAAAATAAATAAAACTCTGCGAAATATCCCTTTAACCAGCGTGATCTAAAGATAAAGACTGAAATCCATTTTCTCTCCTCCAGGTTATAATGTGTGTATATTTGCGTACGGACAAACCGGTGGAGGGAAGAGTTACACCATGATGGGGAAACAGGAACCGGGACAGGAAGGAATCATTCCACAGGTAACACACACACACACACACACACACACATTCTTGTACTTGCTGCATACTGAGGACCGGGTTGCTGACAAAGTAAGGACCAGCATTTCCACTTTATAAATCAACACAATTACAAATATCTACTTCATGAATGACATCTACAAACAACTACTGGTTGCAGTACCATAAAATGTCTGCAGGTGGAGCCCCTGCAAATTTTTTGTCCAAAATTCTACAAAAACGTCATACTATACTATGTCGTCCAAAATCAGAAAAAATCTTTGACAAAAAATGTTTGGTCCAAAATTTTACAAAAACATCATACTATACTTTGTCGACCAAAAAAAAAAAAAAAAAGATTACAAAATTTATGAATAAAAAAATTTTGACCAAAAAATTTTGGTCCAAAATTTGACAAAAACGCCATACTATACTATGTTGTCCAAAATTTAAAAAAAAAATTGACCCAAAAGTTTTCGTCCAAAATTTGACAAAAACGTCATACTATACTGTCGTCCAAAATTTGAAAAAAAGAATTTGATCCAAAATGTTTTGTCCAAAATTTGACCCACATTTTTTTGTCCAAAATTTGACCCACTTTTTTTGTCAAAAATTTGACCCACATTTTTTTGTCAAAAATTTGACCCACATTTTTTTGTCAAAAATTTGACCCACATTTTTTTGTCAAAAATTTGACCCACATTTTTTTGTCAAAAATTTGACCCACATTTTTTTTATTTCTTTTTTGACAAATTGAGTATAGCATATAGCAACCTAAGGAAGTGATTTCAATGAAAACAAGGTGAGAACCAGCCAAAATGTCCTCACTCCGTAAAAATGACCTCACTTTGTTGGTTAAATACCCTCACTGGTCCTCAGTATGCTGCAAGTACAAGAACACACACACACACGCACTCCTTTAAACTGATCTCACACACCAAAGTCCATAGAGAAAATCAGTGATATTAGCTCTATTCTGGTCTACTGCTGCCCTCGTGTGGTCACTTTGTGTCACTGAGGTGAATCTGACCAATGCCGAATTTTACAGAATAAGACATTTGAACTCAGTGATGGAGGCAGCAGTGGATCAACAACTCCTGTGAACTCTGCTGTGATGTTAAAATCACTGATTTTCTCTATGGTCTTTAGTTAAGATGTTTAAAAGTCCAGTTCTTTTTATGATCACTCTTTTTCTCTTGTGTCCAGTTGTGTGAGGACCTGTTTCAGAGGACAGGAGAAAACTCTGACCCAGACCTGAACTACTCTGTGGAGGTAAACTCACAAAAACTGATCCACAACAAACAGACACAACATTCATTCAGGTCAACGCCGCGTGGCTGAATACTGCGTCTCCCGTCGTCCTCCAGGTGTCGTACATGGAGATCTACTGTGAGCGCGTCAGGGACCTGCTCAACCCAAAGTCTCAAGGCACTCTGAGGGTCCGGGAGCATCCCATCCTGGGGCCGTACGTGGAGGACCTGTCCAAACTGGCCGTGACCGGATTCACCGACATCCGGGACCTGATGGACGCCGGCAACAAAGCTCGGTTAGTCGACGGTCGACGTTTACGCACGGCCGGGAAAAAGCATTCTGGGAAATGTCGGGAAATCATTGGAAATATTATAAATATATCATTTGTAGTGGTGGGCACGTTAATGCGCTAGCGGCGTTAATAGCGTCAACGTTAACGCACGTTAACGCGTGACTCGTTTCCACGACGACTGACCGGGAAAAGATGCGCGTGACGTCACGTTTACGTGCCGCGGCACAGGAGTCCAGGCACCGTTTACCCGTTAGCTCCGTTAGCTCCGTTAGCTCCTTTTAGTGCCGTTTGGGCGCCTACAGTGGAACTGGAGCAGTTTGTTTGTTAAGCAAATAACTAGCATACCTGTGTACTTCGTATGTTTGTTACTGGAGTCTTTTCGTTTAATAAACAGACCGCTCCAGTTCCTCTCTAGGCGCGCTAACGGAGCTAACTGGTAAACGGTGCATGGACTCCGTTGTCGCGGCACATTGACGCATGACTCGTTTCCGTGACGACTGACCGGAAAAAGATGCGCATGACGTCATGTTTACGTGCCGCGGCACAGGAGTCCAGACACCGTTTACCAGTTAGCTCTGTTAGCTGCGTTAGCTCCTTTTAGTGCCGTTAGCGCGCCTACAGTGAAACTGGAGCAGTTTGTTTATTAAGCAAATAACTAGCATACCTGTGTACTCTGTTTTTAAACTTTAGCGTTACCGGAGTCTTTTCGTTTAATAAACGGACCGCTCCACTTCCTCTCTAGGCGCGCTAACAGAGCTAACTGGTAAACGGTGAATGGACTCCGGTGTCGCGGCACATTAGCGCATGACTCGTTTCCGTGACGACTGACCGGGAAAAGATGCGCGCGACGTCACGTTTACGTGCCGCGGCACAGGAGTCCAGGCACCATTTACCAGTTAGCTCCGTTAGCTCCTTTTAGTGCCGTTAGCGCGCCTACAGTGGAACTGGAGCGGTTTGTTTATTAAGCAAATAACTAGCATACCTGTGTACTTCGTATGTGTGCCTCTGTTTTTGAACTTTAGTGTTACCGGAGTCTTTACGTTTAATGAACAGACCGCTCCAGTTCCTCTCTAGGCGCGCTAACGGAGCTAACTGGTAAACGGTGCATGGACTCCGGTGTCGCAGCACATTGACGCATGACTCGTTTCCGTGATGACTGACCGGGAAAAGATGCGCACAACGTCGCGTTTACGTGCCGCGGCGCAGGAGTCCAGGCACCGTTTACCAGTTAGCTCCGTTAGCTCCTTTTAGTGCCGTTAGCGCGCCTACAGTGGAACTGGAGCGGTTTGTTTATTAAGCAAATAACTAGCATACCTGTGTACTTCGTATGTGTGCCTCTGTTTTTGAACTTGAGTGTTACCGGAGTCTTTACGTTTAATGAACAGACCGCTCCAGTTCCTCTCTGGGCGCGCTAACGGAGCTAACTGGTAAACGGTGCATGGACTCCGGTGTTGCAGCACATTGACGCATGACTCGTTTCCGTGACGACTGACCGGGAAAAGATGCGCGCGACGTTGCGTTTACGTGCCGCGGCGCAGGAGTCCAGGCACCGTTTACCGGTTAGCTCCGTTTGCTGCGTTAGCTCCGTTAGCTCCTTTTAGTGCCGTTAGCGCGCCTGCAGTGGAACTGAAGCAGTTTGATTATTAAACAAATAACTAGCGTACCTGTGTACGGCGTATGTGTGCCTCTTTTTTTAAACTTTAGCGTTACGGGAGTCTTTTCGTTTAATAAACGGACCGCTCCACTTCCACTGTAGGCGCGCTAACGGCGCTAACGGAGCTTACTGGTAAACATGGTGCATGGACTCCGGTGTCGCGGCGGGTGAACAAGGCGTCCCAAGTGCGTTTTTCCGGTCAGTCGTCATGGAAACGCGTCATGTGCTAACGTTAGCGCTGTAAACTTGCCCAGCGCTAATCATTTCTCGTTGATTCCAGGACGGTCGCGGCCACAAACATGAACGAGACGTCGTCCAGGTCTCACGCCGTCTTCACCATCGTCTTCACCCAGAAGCGGCGTGACCAGATGACCGGCCTGGACACGGAGAAGGTGTGTGTGTGTGTGTTCTGGTTTTCATGTCCTCGTGAGGACCGCGTGTACGAGCAGACCTTGTGATGACTTGTGTTGATTAAAAACCCCTTGTCTTCAGGTCAGTAAGATCAGTCTGGTGGACCTGGCTGGAAGCGAGCGAGCCGACTCGTCGGGGGCAAAGGGCACCAGGCTCAAGGTCAGAGGTCGTCCCACTGGTTCCTGTTTAAACGTGTTTTCACTTCTTCGTAAATAAAACAATTTGACTTTTATCTGCCTAACAGGAAGGAGCGAACATCAACAAATCGCTGACCACGCTGGGGAAAGTCATCTCAGCGTTGGCAGAAATGGTCGGTGGACGCACGTCTTTATTTAAACGAAATAAATGTGGAACAATGTGCTGAAGTGTCCTGTTTCTCCTCTGCAGCAGAGCAGTAAGAAGAGGAAAAGTGACTTTATTCCCTACAGAGACTCTGTGCTGACCTGGCTACTGAAGGAAAACCTGGGTAAGTGGATCTGCAATGTATGTATAGAATATATATGTGTGTATATGTATATACATATATATATATATATATATATATATATATATATACACATGTATATCCATTGATCCATTTGCCCTGATGCACTTTGACAGTGAGCTGACTTTCTTCAAAAAAAAAAATTAGTTTTTCGGAATTACTTGAAATTTACCATCATAATAGTCGGCATCGCCCTGAACAAGGATCTGTCGAAAATATTTGCAAAACTCTTACGGAATAATTTTAACGAATTTTTGAAATTCAGGAAATGATCCATTTGCCCTGATGCACTTTGACAGTCACCTGACTTTCTTCTTCTTCAAAAAAAAAAAAGTTTTTCGGAATTACTTGAAATTTACCATCATAATAGTCGGCATCGCCCTGAACAAGGATCCGTTGAAAATATTTGCATAACTCTTACGGAATAATTTTAACGAATTTTTGAAATTCATTAAAATTATTCCTTTGCCCTGATGCACTTTGACAGTGAGCTGACTTTCTTTTAAAAAAAAAAATAGTTTTTCGGAATTACTTGAAATTTACCATCATAATAGTCGGCATCGCCCTGAACAAGGATCTGTCGAAAATATTTGCAAAACTCTTACGGAATAATTTTAACAAATTTTTGAAATTCAGGAAATGATCCATTTGCCCTGATGCACTTTGACAGTGAGCTGACTTTCTTCTCAAAAACAAAAAGTTTTTCGGAATTACTTGAAATTTACCATCATAATAGTCGGCATCGCCCTGAACAAGGATCTGTCGAAAATATTTGCAAAACTCTTAAGGAATAATTTTAATGAATTTTTGAAATTCAGGAAATTATCCATTTGCCCTGATGCACTTTGACGGTGAGCTGACTTTCTTCAAAAAAACAAAAAGTATCTCCGATTTACTTGAAATTCGCCATCATAATAGTCGGCATCGCCCTGAACAAGGATCTGTCGAAAATATTTGCATAACTCTTAAGAAATAATTTTAACGAATTTTTGAAATTCATTAAAATTATTCATTTGCCCTGATGCACTTTGACAGTCACCTGACTTTCTTCAAAAAAAAAAAAAAAAGTTTTTCGGAATTACTTGAAATTTACCATCATAATAGTCGGCATCGCCCTGAACAAGGATCTGTCGAAAATATTTGCAAAACTCTTAAGGAATAATTTTAATGAATTTTTGAAATTCAGGAAATTATCCATTTGCCCTGATGCACTTTGACAGTGAGCTGACTTTCTTCTCAAAAACAAAAAGTATCTCCGATTTACTTGAAATTCGCCATCATATAGTCGGCATCGCCCTGAACAAGGATCTGTCGAAAATATTTGCATAACTCTTAAGGAATAATTTTAACGAATTTTTGAAATTCATTAAAATTATTCCTTTGCCCTGATGCACTTTGACAGTGAGCTGACTTTCTTAAAAAAAAAAAAAAAGTTTTTCGGAATTACTTGAAATTTACCATCATAATAGTCGGCATCGCCCTGAACAAGGATCTGTCGAAAATATTTGCATAACTCTTAAGGAATAATTTTAACGAATTTTTGAAATTCATTAAAATTATTCCTTTGCCCTGATGCACTTTGACAGTGAGCTGACTTTCTTAAAAAAAAAAAAAAAATTTTCGGAATTACTTGAAATTTACCATCATAATAGTCGGCATCGCCCTGAACAAGGATCCGTCGAAAATATTTGCATAAATCTTACGGAATAATTTTAACGAATTTTTGAAATTCATTAAAATTATTCCTTTGCCCTGATGCACTTTGACAGTGAGCTGACTTTCTTTAAAAAAAAAAATTAGTTTTTCGGAATTACTTGAAATTTACCATCATAATAGTCGGCATCGCCCTGAACAAGGATCTGTCGAAAATATTTGCAAAACTCTTACGGAATAATTTTAACAAATTTTTGAAATTCAGGAAATGATCCATTTGCCCTGATGCACTTTGACAGTGAGCTGACTTTCTTCTCAAAAACAAAAAGTTTTTCGGAATTACTTGAAATTTACCATCATAATAGTCAGCATCACCCTGAACAAGGATCTGTTGAAAATATTTGCAAACCTCTTAAGGAATAATTTTCATGAGTTTTTGAAATTCAGGAAATTTTCCATTTGCCCTGATGCACTTTGACAGTGAGCTGACTTTCTTCAAAAAAACAAAAAGTATCTCGGATTGACTTGAAATTCACCATCACAATAGTCGGCATCGCCCTGAACAAGGATCTGTCGAAAATATTTGCAAAACTCTTAAGGAATAATTTTAATGAATTTTTGAAATTCAGGAAATTATCCATTTGCCCTGATGCACTTTGACAGTGAGCTGACTTTAGTCTCAAAAACATTAGGCACGACTGACATGACTGCACTACTATGTTATATGATATATAAATTATAGATGTATGATATCTTCATAAGTTGTTGGTTCTTCTGGTGAATCTCGTTAACTAGTGAACAGGAAGTGATCGGCGGTCACTCACCGACGTTACTCTGTTTCAGGAGGAAACTCTCGCACGGCCATGATCGCCGCTCTCAGTCCTGCTGACATCAACTATGAAGAAACACTGAGCACGCTCAGGTCAGACGCTCATCTGTCATCTGTCACGCTGTGTGTGTGTGTGTGTGTGTGTGTGTGTGTTCATCTAATCTAATCTAATCTAATCTGTGCAGGTATGCTGACCGCGCCAAACAGATCCGCTGCAACGCCGTGATCAACGAAGATCCCAACGCCAAACTGATCAGAGAGCTGAAGGACGAGGTGGAGCGACTGAGGAACCTGCTCTTCTCACAGGGTCTGCAGGAGCTGCTGGACAACGCTGGTACTGCACTCACTTTATATACTGTGTACAGTATATATATATATATATATGTATATAAAAAAAATTAATACATTACAGTGGTTGTAAACACATGCAACAATGTGTCATGGAAACATTTAGACTGTGTGTGTGGTTATTAAAACATGTATGTGTGGTATGTGTTGAATGCACAGTTGGGTATTTACAGACAGCAGCTGTGTGTGTGTGTGTGTGTGTGTGTGTGTGTGTGTGTGTGTGTGTGTGTGTGTGTGTGTGTGTGTGTGTGTGTGTGTGTGTGTGTGTGTGTGTGTGTGTGTGTGTGTGTGTGTGTGTGTGTGTGTGTGTGGGCGTGTGTGTGTGTGTGTGTGTGTGTGTGTGTGTGTGTGTGTGTGTGGGCGTGTGTGTGTGTGTGTGTGTGTGTGTGTGTGTGTGTGTGTGTGTGTGTGTGTGTGTGTGTGTGTGTGTGTGTGTGTGTGTGTGTGTGTGTGTGTGTGTGTGTGTGTGTGTGTGTGTGTGTGTGTGCGACATTCCCGCTCGTTAAAAAACACAAAACCTCTCTCTCTCCTTTTTTCTCTTTAAAAGTCAACAACAACAACAATGGCCCTGGTGGCATTATGGGCGTGGCCTCCTCTCCTCTGCAGCTGGCTCTCACAGCCAATGGGATCACAGAGAACAATGACCCCGCCCCTTCAGGTGACTCATTTTGACACATACATTTTTGACATCCTAAACATTTGTGAAAATTGACACACATATTGGAACTTGGTTAAAGTAGTGCAAAGTGGCTCAATAGCACCCCCAAAGGCGAATCCCGGTAGGACAATGCCAAAATTAATTTACGCCGAACTCATTGAAACTTGGCGAGAACGTGTCACAGCACGAGATGAACAAAAAAGTCTATTGGGACCATGGCCTCAGCTCAACAGGAAGTCAGCCATTTTGAATTTGGCATCCGTCTTGCCAAATATCCCGTAGCCTAAATGAACTTGTCTGAGCGCGATAATCGCCGCAGCATAAAAAAAAAAACGATTGTGTAAATTTGTACGAGACACATCAAAGATGTGAAGTTGTCAAAGGGGCGTGGCCTCGGCAAACCATCGGGATTTTGGTGAATTTTATCCATTCACGCTCAAAACAGGAAGTGCCTTGTAAATTTGCCGTACCACCTGCTAGCATGGTCAACTAAAGCTACCCTAAAGCTAGGGTAACAAAAATATGCACTGTTTTTCCCTCAGCAGACGCGGGGGAGTCGACGTCCTCAGAGGACGCACCTGCTGACCCCGATCACCTGATCCAGAACGGGGAGGAGGAGGAGCCTGTCACCGAGGAAACCATCAGTAAAGAGGAAGCAGCCGAGCGACTGCTGGTGAGTCTGACACTACAATGATCTGTTAGCGGACACGGCGTGACTACTTCCTGTTACCGCTGACACATTAACATGAACACTGTGTATTTTATTTTGAAAGAATATCAACTAAAATCAAAGATAACATAAAAACACTTATTATCTTTTGAAAGAGTATCTACTAAAATAAGGTGACATAAAAATGTGTATTTTATTTTGAAAGAATATCTACTAAAATAAGAGTTAACAAAAACATGTATTTTATTTTGAAAAACTACTAAAATAAAAGATAACATAAAAACATGTATTTTATTTTGAAAGTGTCTACTAAAATAAAAGATAACATAAAAACATGTATTTTATTTTGAAAGTGTCTACTAAAATAAAATATGACATAACATGTATTTTATTTTTGAAAGATTAATGACTTAAATTAAAGAAAACATAAAATCATGTATTTTATTTTGAAAGATTGACTAAAATTAAAGAAAACATACAAACATGTATTTTATTTTGAAAGAATAACAACTAAATCCTAAAATAACACAAAAACATGTATTTTATTTTGAAAGATTGACTAAAATCAAAGAAAACATAAAAACCTGTATTTTATTTTGAAATAACTACTAAATCCTAAAATAACACAAAAATGTGTATTTAATTTTGAAAGAATAACTACTCCAACCCAAAGTAACACAAAAACATGTATTTTATTTTGAAAGAATAACTACTAAAATTAAAGAAAACACAAAAACTGTATTTTATTTTGAGAGAATAACTACTAAAATTAAAGAAAACACAAAAACATGTATTTTATTCTGAAAAACTACTAAATCCTAAGAAAATATAAAAACATTTATTTTGTTTTGTAAGAATAACTACTAACATTAGTCTGTGTGTGTGTGTGTGTCTCTGTGTCTGTGTGTGTGTGTGTGTGTGTGTGTGTGTAGGAGACAGAGAAGATCATCGCTGAACTCAATGAAACGTGGGAAGAGAAACTCAGAAAGACTGAATCTATTCGTCTGGAGAGGTGATCGATCAACGCCGATCGACCGATCAATGATTCGATCAATAACCACTCGCTCTAAAGTCTCTCTCTCTCTCTCTCTCTCTCTCTCTCTGTGTCTCCCTCGCTCGCCCAGAGAGTCTCTGCTGGCAGAAATGGGCGTGTCCATTTCATCCAAAGAAGACGGAGGAACGCTGGGCGTCTTCTCTCCTAAAGGAGTGAGTTTATATTAAGGGTTATTTATGGTGTTTTATTTTGAAGGGTCATGACTTCACTTCTAACTGTCTCTCTGTGTGTGTGTGTGTGTGTGTGTTTGTGTGTGTCTGTGTCTGTGTCTGTGTGTCTGTGTGTGTCTGTCTGTGTTTGCGCGTGTCTGTCTGCGTGCTTGTGCGTGTGTGCGTCTGTGTTTGTGTGTCTGGGTGTGTGTCTGCATTTGCGCATGTGTCTGTGCGTGTGTGTTTGTCTGTGCGTGTGTGTGCGTCTGTGCGCGCGTGTCTGTGTGTGCGCGCGTGTCTGTGTGTGCGCGTGTCTGCATTTGCGTGTGTGTCTGTGTGTGTCTGTGCGATCGTGTGTGTGTCTGCGTGTGTGTCTGCGTGTGTGTGTGCATGTGTGTCTGCGTGTGTGTGCATGTGTGTCTGCGTGTGTCTGCCTCTGTGTGCGTGCGTGTGTGCGCACGTGTCTGTGTGTGTGTGCGCTTGTCTGTGTGTGCGTGTGTGTCTGTGTCTGCGTGTGTGCATCTGTGTGTTTCTGTGTGCGTGTGTGTGTGCGCGCGTGTCTGTGTGTGTGCGCGCGTGTCTGTGTGTGTGTCTGTGTGCGTGTGTGTGTGTGTGCGTCTGTGTGTGTGTGCGTGTGCGTGCACAGACACCTCACCTGGTCAACTTGAATGAAGACCCTCTGATGTCAGAGTGTCTCCTGTACTACATCAAAGAAGGCGTCACCAGGTAAATGTCACTCATCGTCAGAGGTCAGAGGTCACACAGGTCGGTGGATAACGTGTGTGTGTGTGTGTGTGTGTGTGTGTGTTCCAGGGTTGGACAGCAGGACGTTGACATTAAACTCTCTGGACAGTTCATCAAAGAAATCCACTGTGTTTTCGTCAGTGAGATCAATGACCAGGGAGAAGGTGAGGAGGGGATTTTCAAAATAAAACGTGTGTGCGTGTGTGTGCGCCCTCTGGTGGTCAAAGTCGTGCAGGTGCAGCTGTGTGTGTGTGTGTGTGTGTGTTGACTCAGTGTGTGACTCTCTTTCTTTTATCTCTTCCTGTCAAAGCTTCCAGGAAATCTTGTCAGGTATCGTTCTATAATAAGTCTCTGGTTACCATGGCAACGTCATATAATCACACCTGTGTTTCCTCTGTGTGTGTGTGTGTGTGAGACTGTAGACCCATCTGTTGTGTGCTTTATTGTGTTTTGTTTTTGTTTGAATGAAACTTTATCGATCGCGCTCTTGTCGTCGCAGTCGACGTCATCCTGGAGCCGTTGGTCGGCGCGGAGACGTACGTGAACGGGAAGCAGATCACCGACTCCACCGTCCTCAAGCAAGGTGAACGGCAGCTAGCGCGCGTTATCGTTAGCACGCGTTAGCTCAGACGACATACGAATCCGCGGCGTAAATTAACGCGATTTGTGTTGTGTTTCCCCGCTCCTCGACGGACCAGGCCACCGCATCGTGATGGGGAAGAACCACGTGTTCCGCTTCAACCACCCGGAGCAGGCGAGGCTGGAGAGGGAGCGCAGTGTCACGGCCGAGCAGCAGGGGGAGCCGGAGGACTGGAACTACGCTCAGAAGGAGCTGCTGGAGAAACAAGGGATCGACATCAAGCTGGAGATGGAGAAAAGGTTCATGGAGTATGTTTTTACACCACACCAAACCTCATAGAGAAAATCAGGGATTTTAGCTCACGGTGGACACAGGAGCTGCTGATCTACTGCTGCCTCGTGTGGTCAATTTGCGTCACTAAATTAAGTCTAAATTAAATATTTTAAAAGCCGAATTCACTAAAACAAGTCATTGTAAGTTAGTGATGGAGGCAGCAGTGGATCAACAACTCCTGTGAACTCCTGTGTCTCTGTGTTGTTAAAATCGATGGTTTTCTCTATGGACTTTGGTGTGGAAGAGTGAGTGGTTTAGAAAACGTCGATAAAAACGTTGGAAAAGTCTGTCTAACAGTGAGATAAAGACGTGAAACATGTTTTTATTAACTATTGTGTGTGTGTGTGTCACAGACTACAGGACATGGAGACTCAGTACCGTAAAGAGAAGGAGGAGGCTGATCTGCTACTGGAGCAACACAGACTGGTGAGTTTGTGTCGGTGTGGAGGTTAAAGCAGGTCGTTAATGTGGTCGTTGACACTGTTAAACGTGTGTGTGTGTGTGTGTGTGTTCAGTACGCAGACAGCGACAGCGGCGACGACTCGGACAAACGCTCGTGTGAAGAGAGCTGGAGACTGATTTCCTCACTCAGAGAGAAACTGCCTGCCAACAAGGTACACACACACACACACACATTCTCTGACATCTATAAAGAACTACTGGTTGCAGTACCATAAAATGTCTGCAGGTGGAGCCCCAGAGCAAAAAGGGCTGGAAAACTTTTTTCGATTTTTTTAATTTTAATTTTATTTATTTATTTTTTCAAAAATTTTACAAAAACATCATACATATACTATGTCGACCAAAATTTCAAAACAAATTTGACCCGAAATTTTTGGTCCAAAATTTGACAAAAACGTCATACTATACTGTCGTCCAAAAATTGGAAAAAAAAAATTGGTCCAAAATTTGACAAAAATGTCATACTATACTGTCAATCAAAATTTAAAAAAAAAATTGGACCCAAAATTTTTGGTCAAAAATTTGACAAATACTTCATACTATATACTATGTCGTCCAAAATTTGAAAAAAAAAATGTCCAAAATTTGAAAAAAAAATATGTCCAAAATTTGAAAAAAAAATATGTCCAAAATTTTAAAAAAAATGGTCCAAAATTTTAAAAAAAAAAAATTTGCCCAAAATTTGACAAAAACGTCATACTATACTATGTCGTCCAAAATTTGAAAAAAAAATTTGGTCCAAAATTTGAAAAAAAAAATTGGTCCAAAATTTGAAAAAGAAATTGGTCCAAAATTTGAAAAAAAAATTGAAAAAAGATTTGGTCCAAAGTTTGAAAAAAAATTTGGTCAAAAAATTGAAAACGAAAAAATTGCCCAAAATTTGACAAAAACGTCATACTATACTACGTCGACCAAAATTTTTTAAAAAAATTGACCAAACATTTTTGGTCCAAAATTTGACAAAAAACCTCATCCAAAAGTTGAAAACAATTTTGAAAAAAAAAATTTGAGTATAGCATGTTATAGCAACATAAGAAAGTGATTTCAATGAATAATCTGAATGGACTTCTTCTTCTTCTTCTTCTTCTTCTCTATAATCTCTGTGTAATCTGCAGGTCCAGAGCATAGTGAAGCGCTGTGGTCTGCCCAGCAGTGGGAAGAGGAGGGAGCCGCTCAGAGTTTATCAGATCCCTCAGAGGAGGAGGATCAGCAAAGACCCCAAACGGGTCACTATGGACGACCTCCGCATGCAGGCTGTCAAAGAGATCTGCTACGAGGTGTGTGTGTGTGTGTGTGTGTGTGTGGTGCAGTAACACTGAGTCTATAATATCTCAAAAGTATTTTTCTCTCACTCTCCCACACCAAAGCCCATAGAGAAAACCAGTGATTTTAGCTCACAGGGACACAGGAGCTGCTGGTCTACTGCTGCCTCGTGTGGTCACTTTGTGTCACTGAACTATATCTGGATGAAAGTTTTTTGAAGCCGAATTTTACAAAATAAGACTTTGAAGTTAGTGATGGAGGCAGCAGTGGATCAACAACTCCTGTGAACTCCTGTGTCTCTGTGATGTTAAAATCACTGATTATCTCTATGGGGTTTGGTGTGGGAGAGTGAGCGGTTTACAAACTTCAGTTTCCTGTTGTTAAAGTCTGTGTAACGGTGAAATAAAGACGTGAACATGTTCTAAAGGAGACGTAGACTTAAACTGACATATATTTTTTTTGGTGAGTCTTCTGTAAAGTGGCTGAAATCATTCAGTAAACAGCACTCACTCTCCCACACCAAACCCCATAGAGAAAATCAGTGATTTTAACATCACAGAGACACAGGAGTTCACAGGAGTTGTTGATCCACTGCTGCCTCCATCACTGAGTTCAAACGTCTTATTTTAGTGAATTCGGCTTTGAAAATATTTAATTTCGACTTAACTCAGTGACACAAAGTGACCACACGAGGCAGCAGTAGACCAGAGGCTCCTGTGTCCACCGTGAGCTAAAATCACTGATTTTCTCTATGGGCTTTGGTGTGGGGAGAGTGAGCGGACAGAAACTTCTCGCCTCATCGTCGTCAACACAAAGTCGACACAAGCAAATTCCTCTCAATCAACCACCAGGTGGCGCTGGGGGACTTCCGCCACTCCCGGCAGGAGATCGAGGCGCTGTCCATCGTCAAGATGAAGGAGCTGTGTCGCATGTACAGCAAGAAGGACGCCAGCGAGCGCGACAGCTGGCGAGCGGTGGCCCAGGACGTCTGCGACACCGTGGGCATCGGAGAGGAGAGGAGCCCCCCCGCCGAGGAGGGGGGGGGAGGAGGAGGAGGAGGAGGAGGAGGTGGTGGAGGTGGTGAGACGGGGGAGGGAGCACCGAAGGCCAAAGTGTACGACCTGAAAGCTCACATCGACAAACTCACTGACATCCTGGAGGTGAGTGTGTGTGTGTGTGTGTACGCGTCAGTTGCTGCCGCTGACCAGCAGGGGGCAGTGCAGCGTGAAAGGTGACCGTGTCTGTCTGTCTGTCTGTGACGCCCCCAGGAGGTGAAGCTGCAGAACAACATGAAGGACGAGGAGATCAAAGCCCTGAGGGACAGGATGATCAAGATGGAGAGCATCATCCCCCTGCAGGTGCGTTCGCGTCACCGCGTCGCACGCCAACGCTAACGCCGCCGCGCGCCGCCGCTCTTTAGCTAACGGCGTTTTTGTTTCCAGGACGACGACGTGAACGGCGACGAAGACGAGTCTCCGCCCCCTCCTCCTCCTCAGAGGGACGACGACGACGACAAGGGCGACGGAGACGGCGAAGGCGAGGCGGTCCCGGACGTCAGGGTGGAGCGACTCATGAGCGAGGACCCGGCGTTCAGGAGAGGGCGCCTCCGGTGGCTGAAGCAGGAACAGCAGCGCATCCTGAACCTGCAGCAGCAGAACATCACCAAGAAGCTGCGGGGGCAGAGCCAGACGCTGACCCCGGGTCAGTGGGGGGGGGGGGTGGGCGGAGCTTTCACGTTAGCGTTAGCTTTAGCTTTCAATTCAAGATGGAAGTTTATCACAGAACGAGTTTCTTTTATTATTATTGTTGATTGCTTATATTGATCAACGTCATGGTCTCGATCAGTCATGTTAGCGTGTTAGCCGCGGAGGCTAGTTTGTGTTAGCGGGTCTTGTTTTTTATTGGATGAAGGATGGTGGGCGTGGCATGTTTGTACTTTATATACTTTATGTACTTTTAGCCAGCAAGGCTAACTAGCCTGGTTTAGCTTGGCCTAGCTAGTTAGCTTGAGCAGTAGGGGGGTCGGAGTCATAGTTTTAACGTAGCCCCCGCCTCTAACTACTGCGCGTGTGTGTTAATGTGTTTTTGTCGCCCCCTGCAGGTCCGAGCCTGCCCGTCGTTCCCGTTCACCTGCCGGGCACCGGGCGCTTCATCCCGCCGCAGGAACGCAAGCTCAAATTCCCCTTTAAGAGTAACCCCGCCCACCGGATGTCGTGGGGACCGGCCAACGCCGCCCTGGAGGCCCTGGGTCTCGGCGAGGGGGGCGGAGTCGAGGGGGCGGAGCAGAGGGAGGACGGCGGAGGAGGTGAAAGTAGAGGTTCCCCGTCGCCGCCGCCGCCGCCGATGCCGCCGCCACATCACAGTCATCAGTCTCCTCCTCTTTTGCCCCTCCCCTTTCAGGCCCCGCCCCCTCGCATGCGCTCCCCCAGCCCTCACCGCGCCTGGCAACAGCGTAACCAAGGAAACTTCCACTACCAGCAGCAGAACCATCACCACGGCAACAACCAGAACCAACAGCGCCGCTACCGCCGCAACTCTCTGGACAGCTCCGCCCACAACTTCAGTCACTATGACAACGGCCAACAGCACGGCGGGGGCGGGGGAGGGGGCGGTCACCAGGGGCGACCACGACAGAGGAGGGGCGTGTCGCCCGGGCCAGGGGAGCGAGGGGGCGGAGACAGAGACGGGGGCTTCCATTATAACCAGCGGCCGCCGCCCCCGCAGTATCACCCCCCTCTTCCCCCTCACCCGCACCCTTACTACAACCCCCACAATGCACCATTCCAGCCAGGGCCGCACCCCAACTACCACAGCCTGCCACGCCCCGGGGCCCCGCCCCCTCCCGCGGACATGCTGTTGATGGCGGGGCCGCCGCTGCCGCCGGGTGGGTGGGGCTTCACGACCCCGCCCAGGATGAGACGGCAGTTCAGCGCGCCCGACCTGAAGAACAACAAGGACACGCCCATCTGACCTCTGAACCCTGGACACGGGCGGGGTTTTCTGATTGGCTGCGGGACAGAGGGGGAGGGGCCTGATGCTGTAGAGACGTGTGTGTGTGTGTTGTCATCACACACACACACACCCTGTATCTTCAATCCTGCTGTGTGTGTGTGTGCGAGTGTGTGTGCGTATGTATGTGTGTGTGTGTGTGTGTGTGGCTTCCTCCTAGCTTTCACGTTAGCGTTAGCCTTCAATTCAAGATGGAAGTTTATCACAGAACGAGTTTTTTTTTATCATTATTGATCGCTGATATTGATCAACGTCGAGGTCTCGATCAGTCATGTTAGCATGTTAGCCGCGGAGGCTAGCGTGCGTTAGCGGGCCTTGGTTTTTATTGGATGAAGGATGAAGTGGACGTGGCATGTTTGTACTTTATATGAACGTCAGCTTTCGGCCAGCAAGGCTAACTAGCCTGGTTTAGCTTTGGCTGGCTAGTTAGCTTGAGCAGGGAGAATTAAAAATGGTTGCTGATTTTTTTTTTTTTTTTTGGGCTAATAGGTGACGTGTTGTTGTTGAAGTGTAAAAAAAAAAGAATATGTAGCTTAGCCTAGCTTAGCTGAGGCAGCATTCAGGTTACATGGGGAGTCACATTTTATCCTTTTTAACTTTGACGTCAATTTCAAGTCGTGTAGAAGAAATTGGATGATCCCGAGTTGCACCACACGGGGGCGCTAAAGTGCAATTTAATGAAATTCTTAGTTTTGTAGTTTTACAAGTTTTACCGACTGACTTAACCTTAATTTCGAGTCGTGTTTTTATAGCAATATTCTGAACGTTTTTCAAACTGCGTTCGGCGACGCCAATCCTGCGCTAACGCAAATTTTTTTTTCGCGATTACCTCAAAAGTGAATCCCACGGAAACGCGAACTTTACGTCTTTCACTTGCGGGACTTTGCGTAGCGCGAGGTGTCCGATGCGAACATTCTTGCGATGTTTGAGGAACAGTTTCCCGGATGTAACGCCACTTTAAGAGCCGTCGCTACTTCCTGTTTTTATCGTGTTTTCGCGAGTCGCGATTACTCGGGAAAAAAAACACGACGCATGAATTTGACGTTTGGAAGAGTTCGTACGCTCGACTCGTACAAAACATCGCGTTTTTTAACTGCTGTGACTGTAACGTGTGACCTGAACGCTGCATCGCCCCAGAGCTGCGAACCAAAGAAGAAGCTGCTGCGCGGCGGCGCCTCCTGCAGGAGAGCCCACAGACGCACTGCTGTACAGACGGAGCGCGATGAAGGACGAGGGGGGCGGAGCTGCGGGAAAATGTAAATGTGGAAGTTTTTGTGTATATTTGAAGTTTTCGCGAATCGACTTTTTTTAAAAAGAACGGCGAGTTCGCCGACAATCGAAGACGCGGCGAAGCGTCGACGTAACGACGTGATGATCGCGGTTTGGATTGTAGTTGACGTAGGGGAACGTGCGAGAGCAAGGGATTCTGGGAAATGTAGTCGGAGAGAGATGGGCGAGGAGGCTGTGAGAGGATGAACCTGAGGAAACACGAGAAGAGACTTTTGTTTAGTTTGAAAAACGATGATGGACGCGAGGACGTCGAAGGACATGACACTACTTTTTATTTAATTTTGTCCACAAAAGACAGAAGAGACGGCGAGAAGACGCTGCCTTCATGAGACGCTGGGAAGACGGGAAAAGTCACTCACTCTCCCACACCAAAGCCCATAGAGAAAACCGGTGATTTTAACATCTCAGCACGCAGGAGTTCGCAGGAGTCGTCGATCCACTGCTGCCTCCGTCGCTAACTCACGACGTCTTGTTTTTGAGAATTCGGCTTTAAAAAAAAAAACCTCCGTTCAGATTTACCTCAATGTCATAAACTCACCACACGAGGCAGCAGTGGACCAGCAGCTCCTGTGTCACCGCGAGCTTAAATCGATGATTTTCTCTATGGGGTTTGGTGCGGGGAGAGCTAGCGGTTTCTTGCCCGGAAAAAGTGACGTAACGACGTGGAAAAAAAAAAACATCGTAAACTCCGAATTCCCAAAACAACGATGTGTTTGCGGTCGGGAGGAGCTGCGGAACCACGCCCCCTCCCCCCCACCAGTAACAGAGCAAGGCATTGTGGGAGATGTCAAAAGGAGGTTTTTTTTATTGTTTTTTTATTGATCGGAACCGACCAATGGGAGCGCTCTCTCTCTCCCCCGCCCGACTGTCAGGGAGGGAGTCGCCATGGTGACGACGATGACGACGGAATCGCGACAGCCGATTGGCCGCAGAGGCGTGACATCAGCAGTTTGTCTCGACCAATCGCGGGACAATCTGCCGCCGCTGGGCATGATGGGAAATGACGTTTCCCATCCTCTCTTTTTTTTTATTTTTTGTTTGTTTTTATTTTCAGTTTCTGATTCTTATTATAATCTTTTCTTTTTTTTTTCCTGAATATTTTAACCCCGCCTCCTTGTTTGACTTTTACTTTATGATGTCGTCGCGTCATCATCACTTTTATTAATATAATTACGATAAAGTTATAAGCGTCGTTAATGTCGGTTCTTGTGGATGCTGCTAAAGGGAGCGCGGTCGCCCTCATGCACGTGTGTGTGTCTGTGTGTCTGTGTGTGTGTGTGTGTGTGTGTGTGTGTGTGTGTGTGTGTTCATGTGTTTATTTAGAGTCATAATCTAATGTTTGTTTTACTTTATGAATCTGATTTTATTTGTTTTTCTTCTAAACATCTGTTACTGTTGTTTTTGGGGGTCGGAGGAGGAGGAGGGGGAGGGGCCTGGAGGGGGGAGGGGGCGGGGTCATGAAGCCGTCGCCGTGGTAATTTGTGCCGAGTTCCGTTAACGTCGGAAATGGGGAGCGACGTCGCCCTCTGTCGACTAAAGATTAAACGCAACTTTGTTTACGACTGATTTAGCGTGAAACGTAGCCCCGCCCACTCCCGCTGTGACATCACGGCTCCTCCTCTTGGCTGAGATGTGTTTTTTTCTGTCTGTGTTTTTGTTTTTTTTGTTGGTTTTCTTGTATCAGGAACCAAACTCAGGCTCTACCTGCAGAAACAACCTGACGGCAATAAAAGAGTCGACAAACACGACTCACTTCCTGTTTTTCACCCAGTCAATGTTTACCAGTTAGCTGTCACGTTAGCCACATCCAGTTAGCAGCTGCCACAACCGGTTAGCTGTCACATTAGCCACAACCAGTTAGCAGCTGCTACAACTGATTAGCTGTCACATTAGCCACATCCAGTTAGCAGCCACAACAACCGGTTCGCTGTCACATAAGCAACAAAAAACCAGTTAGCAGTCACATTAGCCAAATCCAGTTAGCAGCTGCTACAACCAATTAGCTGTCACATTAGCCACATCCAGTTAGCATCCACAACAACCGGTTTGCTGTCATATAGCAACAAAAAGTCAGTTAGCAGTCACATTAGCCAAATCCAGTTAGCAGCTGCTACAACCGACAAGCATTCACATTAGCCACATCCATTTAGCAGTTGTTACAACTGGCTAGCTGTCACATAAGCAACAAAAACCAGTTAGCATTCACATTAGCCAAATCCAGGTAGCAGTTGCTACAACTGGCTAGCTGTCACATAAGCAACAAAAACCAGTTAGCAGTCACATTAGCCAAATCCAGTTAGCAGCTGCTACAACTGATTAGCTGTCACATTAGCCACATCCAGTTAGCAGCCACAACAACCGGTTCGCTGTCACATAAGCAACAAAAAGTCAGTTAGCAGTCACATTAGCCAAATCCAGTTAGCAGCTGCTACAACCGATAAGCATTCACATTAGCCACATCCATTTAGCAGTTGTTACAACTGGCTAGCTGTCACATAAGCAACAAAAAACAGTTAGCATTCACATTAGCCAAATCCAGGTAGCAGCTGCTACAACTGATTAGCTGTCACATTAGCCACATCCAGTTAGCATCCACAAGAGCCGGTCCGCTGTCACATAAGCAACAAAAAGTCAGTTAGTAGTCACATTAGCCAAATCCAGTTAGCAGCTGCTACAATCGGTTGTCTGTCACATAAGCAACAAAAAACAGGAGTCACATTAGCCAAATCCAGTTAGCAGCTGCTACAATGGGTTAGCTATCACATAAGCAACAAAAAAACAGTTAGCAGTCACACTAGTCACAAACAGCAGCTGCTACAAATGGTGAGCTGTCACATTAGCAATGACAACTAGTTGCTGCATTAGCTTCAGTGATGACTTACTAGCAGCTGCTACATTAGCAATCATTTTACCAATTAGCAGTTGCTACAATAGATAATGTTGCATCTGTTGCTAAATGAACCAACTCAGTTAGCAGCTACTACATTCGCAACTGCTTGTTTGGCACTGTAACCAACTTATTATTATTAATCCACGATCCAGCTAGCATCTGCTACATAAGTGAGCCTCCATTAGCAGCTGCTACGTTAGCCTGACATCCTGGTTTCATATCAGGTCAGTCGGCTCCCATTAGCAGGAAGCAAACAAGTTATTTTTGTCAATAAAAGTCAGCTCTGTAGAGCGATAGCTCGTCTCTGACCAATCAGAGTCCAGCACGAGGTCAGAGTCACTTCCTGCTTCTGCAGCTGTCAATCAAACCTCACTCTCTCACACACACACACACACACACACCCACAGTGTGAGGAACGTTCTACACAATGTGGCTCCTCGTCCTCGTCCTCCTGTCCCCCGTTACCGCGGTTACGGCAGTGACCGGCTGCCGCGATGACCGGGACACGGACCACCGGCCGAGGCAGAACTGCACGGCGGCGGGTTTTAGCGGCATCCCGGCGGGAATCGAACTCTCGACCAAGGTACGTGACGTCCGACGATCCTCGTTTTTTAATTTTGTCGTCGAGTTGTTGTCGGAGACGATTGACAGGAACGTCAGGAACATCAACGATCCGACTTCTTCTTCTTCTTTAGTAACATTTTCCTCAAACGTCGCTGTAGCTAACGTAAAGACGCTTCCGAACAAACTGTCACGACCAAAACACCAAAGATAAACTTGCTGTCAGAAGATAAGAGTCGTCGTCTGCTGATGAGGTCGAGTCATGACAGGAAACCACAAACTCTGTCTGCGTTTGACTGATTACAGTTTGACTGGAACCTTGTTCTTTCTTCTTTAGGTTCTGCTGTTTCCCAGGAACCTGTTCACCAGCCTGACCTGGTCCTCCTTCCAGGTCTTTGAGGAGATCCATGAGATCGACCTCACGGGCAACAAGGTCTGCTTTTGTTGGTCCATGATTGTTCTAGAACCAGATGATTGCTCTAGAACCAGAAGGTTCATGTGTGTGTGTGTGTGTGTGTGTGCAGGTTCCAGAGGTGACCCCCGGGGTTCCTCCAAGACTTCCCGCCCTCAGCGTCCTCCGGCTGGGGTGGAACCGCCTGACGTCTCTCGGCGGCGCCTCCTTCTCCGCGTGTCCTGCTCTGACCGAACTCTACCTGGACAACAACCAGATCGAGTCCCTGAGCGACTCCACCTTCTCCGGACTCGACAAACTGGAGGTGCTAGCATGTTAGCATGTTAGCATGTAGTATCCGTGTGTTGGCACAGTGGAACGCCACGTTGGCAACAAGAGGGAGGGTTTGAAGGTCGCGTTTGCAAAAAAACTTTGAAGATTTGTTCGTAAATATGTAGCTAGCATCATGTGTAACATCAATGCTAACTGGCACTTGCAAGTGGCCACCTTTGACCCCCTAAGGGCAGGCTTAGTCTGCCTAGTTAGTTTCTAGTTTCTGCTAGCCATTAGCTTGTCTGTTTTTTTGTTTTTTTTAAGATAGCTAAACTATAGCTACCTTTAAATCATGTTGCGATCTCTTAACCTGTCATGGCCCTGGACCCTGGCTACTAACGTCAAAGCTAACACGGAAGTTAGGGTTTAAATCGATTGCAGTTTGCATTCTCTGATACATCAATGCTAACTAGCCAGCTAGCCCTACATTCAGGGCACTGGCAAGTGGTCACCTTTGACCCCCTAAGTACAGACTTTGTCCTCTTATTTAGTTGCTAGTTTTCTGCCAGCCATTAGCATGGATGTTTAGAGATAGCTAGCCGATTGCTAGCTTTTAAATCAATCAAACAATCAACGAATCATGTTGCAATCCCCTGGAACATGGCTGCAAATTTATTGTCATAGCTAATCAGGATGTTAGGGTTCAAACCATGCTAATTTGCAGCTAGCCCCTGGTTAGTTTTTAAATAAAAATTAAACATGAAGTACTTGCTAGGAAGCTAGCCACCAGCTAACTTTTCTGTACACACACCACTTCCCTGTCACAGGAAACACATGTTGCAAACTAGTTAGCATGTTTGGGATCTAATACAAGAGCTGCTAACGTGCTATCACCTTTCAGATCCTGGAGCTGTCGTCCAATCGAATCAAAGTGCTTCCAGAACTCATGCTCCACCCACTTCCTGCCGTAGAAACTCTCTACCTGGAGTCCAACGAGGTGAGAAAACAAACACCAACAGCTCATAAACAACCATCCACTCTCTTGCCTGAAGGGGGCGGTGGCGGGCCATTCACTTCACGTCACTGTCCCTTTAATTCCAGATCAAAGTGATGCCAGATAATTGGTTCGAAAAAAAGGAGGAGGTGCCGTATCTCTACCTGTCAATCAATCCCTGGGCCTGTTCCTGTTCCCTCGGTTACTTCTACCATTATCTCGGGGAACACGAACTCAACTTCTACGTTCGCCACGGACCGATCATCAAGGGCGACGTGGAGAGCGTGGTGAGACTTTTCAACGTTCAACTTTTTTCTGAAGTGAAGCTGTTTCTCACGTCTCGAGATTAGCGTCGATGGATCACCGGTGCGGAATTGTTCGCGGAACACAACCAGCAAATGATTGCCTGTGGCTAACGCTCGAGCTAACGACAATTACATCGCGACACCGATGTTATTAAGTCCTTTTAGCGCTAATAAGAATTTGTTTACCATCCATATTAATGACCCAACGATAAAAGGCCTTGTTGTTATTCGCTAAGTTTCACGTAAAAGGTTTAAGTTTTGATAAACTGTAAGTAAAGTTTTGCGTTGGGGTTTGTACGATGAGATTTTCATCGCGTACCGGTTCCGAATATCAGTTACCGGCCTCATTAATCAGTAAAAAAATCGTGATCGTTATCAACCCAGAAAACCTTGCGAGATTTGCGTCACCCGCAGAGAGATTCTATGTTAGGACTGACCTTAATTTTGTCTTGTTGCGACATTTTTTTTTGAGGAAAAAATTGTTTTCCTTTTTTTCCCGCAGGTGTGCGACTCTCCGCCACGTCATAAAGGTAAATCGTTAGTGAATCTGGAAGAATCTGATCTGTGTTCAGATTCGGTCGAATCTGAATCCGAAGGCCACCCGACGACACTTCCTACTACTCCCCCTACGACTCCTCCTACTACTACTACTCCTACGACTCCTCCTCCTCCTACGGCTCCTCCTCCTACTACTCCTATGACTCCTCCCCCCACTACTCCGCCTACGACTCCTCCTACTACGAGCCCGAATACTCCTCCCCCTACTCCTCAGGCCATTCCCCCTACCACTCCATCTACTCCTCGGGCCATTCCCCCTACAACTCCCTCTACTCCTCGGGCTATTCCCCCTACCACTCCCCCTACGACTCCTCCTTCGACTCCTCCTTCGACTCCTCCTACTACCTGGTCCTGGAGTTCTGCCGTCATGCTAACCACCGTCTCCCAAAAACTTGCGACAACCGCGCCGGTGCTATCGACCGTACCGTCGACAACTCCCATGAGTCCCGGCGACGCCTCGCCGAGGATCCGCGGACCGTCTCGCGTTAGCTCGGACGCGTTGTACTGCTGTTGGCTCTTTGCCGCGTGCGTTCTGCTGTGCGCGGCGGCGGCGGCGTGCGTGCTAGCTACTGCGGCTAGGCTGCTGTTCTGGTACCGGAGAGCGTACGAGCCTTTGAGTTCGGTGCTTGCGAGGAGGCGGAGGGACGGCGAGGGAGTGAGGATGCTAACGCTGCAAGACGGCGGAGAAAAGAATGTGTCAGGAGGAGGAGGAGGAGGAGGAGGAGGAGGAGCGGCGGCGGCGGCTGCGATGTATCGCTCTGTCCTGTTCGTCCACACAGAAGGAGAAACTACGGAGAGGGAGGACGGAGTGAGAGGAGGTGACGGGGGAGCAGAGGAGGTGGAGCTAACAGAGGAGGTGAGGAGGGGGGAGACGGGGGTGTACAGGAACACCCTGCACCGCCTCGTCAGCAAGGAGGAGGCCATCACCGGATGGAGGGATGTGATGGAGGAGCAGAGCTCTGCAGGAGAGGCAGGGAAGAGCAGAGGAGGAGGAGCAGGAGCAGGAGGAGGCGTGTCCAGGAAGCGCTACAGTGTGATTCTGAGGGAGGAGAAGGGGGAGGCGCAGGGAGGGAGGCGGGAGGTGGAGTGGGTGGTCGGTGGCTGGGAGGTGAAAGGAGGAGGAGACGGCGCAAGAGAGGAGGAGCAAAGGAGCAGCTGGGGGGAGTGGCTGACGCAGTACTTACCAAGCATGCCGTGGGGAGTGACCACGCCCCCTGAGGGGGAGGCGGCTCAGTGATGTCACCTTCGACCACGCCCCCTTTGGGAGGAGTCTCCGGGTCATGCGGCGTTTGCGATATTGCTTGTTTTTCACTGAAGTTAAAACAACGTAAAACCAGAGCGTTCCAAAACAAATTTCTTCCGACTTTTTGGTGATTGTGCGTGATTTGAATTGCGTGAAAAATGTGCAGCGCGCGTTCACGATATCGTTAACTTAGGTGTAGAAGTACGGCGTTGCAGAAAAAACGTTTTATAGAATGGTTTGCTCCCGTGTAGCTATTTCAACGCAAACAACGCAAATGTTGTCGCTTAGCATCGGCTCGCACGACTTTACTCGCGCTGTTACGTTCTTTTCTTTCACCTTCGACACACAGTGATGTTTTTCACATCAATGTCCACAATAAAAGGTTTTTATTGATGTTTTTTGACATAAACACAAATGCAAACAACAAGTTAAACACAGTTTAACAATCACAGTTAAAAGTAACGAGAAATAAGCTTCTGTCGGTGTTTAAGGTGCATTTATCCAGATTCAATTGACAGTTTAGTGCAGATAGATGTAGGAGCGTAAAGAATCAGCACATTAAACCTTTATATGTCGTGTGTAAATGATCGTATGTGATCGACATTACGTCAACATCATCATCATCATCATCTCAGTGCTTTACAGTGAGAGAAATGAGCTATGTTTTAAATCAACACATAGACAAAAAAGTGAAGTACTTTTTACACTTCCTCAGTCTGTTCAGACGGACGTTTGTGTGATTTTGTTCTGTTCTGACATTTCCCTGATCTCACACCAACAACAACAACAACAGCAGCAGCAACAACAAGGGCAACAGCGACGATGCCACCAATCAGCTCCACTTTTGTGTTTTCCGTCTCCTGTACGTTAGCATGTGGTTTCACTTCTGCGATCGGGTTCGTCCTCTGCTCCTCACTCCTCAGCATGGCCTGCATTTGCTCTGAAGAGCAGGAAACACACAACAGGCAGAAGCAAACGATCAACAACAAACTTATGACGCAAGATCAACCACTGATCTATATCTGGACTCTACCAACTCTTAAATCTGGGCCCTACCAACTCTTAAATCTGGACTCTACTAATGCTTAAATCTGGACTCTACCAACGCTTAAATCTGGACTCTACTAAAGCTTAAATCTAGACTCTACCAACTCACCCGGATCTGAACTGTACCAGCTGACCTGGATCTGGATTCTACCAACTCACCTGGATCTGGACTCTACCAACTCACCTGGATCTGGACTCTACCAGCTGACCTGGATCTGGACTCTACCAACTCTTAATTGTGGACTCTACCAACTCACCTGGATCTGGACTCTACCAACTCACCTGGATCTGGACTCTACCAGCTGACCTGGATCTGGACTCTACCAACTCTTAAATCTGGACTCTACCAGCTGACCTGGATCTAGACTCTACCAACTCTTAAATCTGGACTCTACCATCTGACCTGGATCTGGACTCTACCAACTCTTAAATCTGGATTCTACCAGTTGACCTGGATCTGGACTCTACCAGCTGACCTGGATCTGGACTCTACCATCTGACCTGGATCTGGACTCTACCAGCTGACCTGGATCTGGACTCTACCATCTGACCTGGATCTGGACTCTACCAGCTGACCTGGATCTGAACTCTACCAGCTGACCTGGATCTGGACTCTACCAACTCTTAAATCTGGAATCTACCAGCTGACCTGGATCTGGACTCTACCAGAAAACCTGGATATAGACTCTACCAGCTGACCTGGATCTGAACTCTACCAGCTGACCTGGATCTGGACACTACCAACTCTTAAATCTGGAATCTACCAGCTGACCTGGATCTGGACTCTACCAGAAAACCTGGATATAGACTCTACCAGCTGACCTGGATCTGGACTCTACCATCTGACCTGGATGTAGACTCTACCAACTCTTAAATCCGGAATCTACCAGCTGACCTGGATCTGGACTCTACCAGAAAACCTGGATATAGACTCTACCAGCTGACCTGGATCTGGACTCTACCATCTGACCTGGATGTAGACTCTACCAACTCTTAAATCTGGAATCTACCAGCTGACCAGGATCTGGACTCTACCAACTCACCTGGCGGCTCTATGACTCTCAGGTTGATGACTCTCTTGGACTCTACGTTGTTTCCTCCGATCTTCACGATGCTTCTACACTCGTAAACTCCAGAGTCGTCGACGTTGACGTTCTTCACCGTGATGGAAACGTCTCCGTCTTTTATCTCGGGATTTCTCAGCTCCACTCGACCGCGATAACGTGGATTCTGGTAGTTTTCGTACGGACGCGCGTTACGGTAGAAGAAGACGTACTTGAGCGGCTGCAGTTCCGATCTTTTCCACTCGATCAGCGTCACCACTCCATCGCTGGAACATCGCGACTCAAGAGTTACGTCACTTCCGGGCGTCGTCGTTAGCTCGTCTAGACCTGAAAACAGTGAGCAGATAGTTTTCTGTTAATTATGATGAATCGTTGCTTCTTCTTTAGGCTAAAACATGCTAACAGTTATATTTAACACGTGTCACTTTCGTATTTTCTTCAGAATAAAAGCTCTGAATTCTGTATGAAATGGTTGTTTTTGTGAAGAAAAGGAAATTTATGACTTAATTTACTGAAGAATATGAATCTGTTCTGTTTTTATCGTCGTTTTTGGAAGTGGACGTTTTTGTCCTTAAGGACTTAAGAGGGAGTAAAAAAGGTAGAATATGTGAACTCTGACTAATAAACACATCAAAGTCAGTATTTTAGGCTAATCTTTGACGTATAAATGTACTTTTTTGATACATAACAGTGACAGAAAGTCATCAAACTAAAATCCTCTAACATTATGGGATGTTTGCTCGCAGGACTGAAGTTGTTAAAGAGATTTATGCAGAAAAAAAATATGAATCTGTTCAGTTTTTATCGCAGTTTTGGAAGTGGACGTTTTTGTCCTTAAGGACTTAAGAGGGAGTAAAAAAAACAGACAGTTTTCTATTGATCTGTTAGGAATGATTAGAGTAAAAATATTATTTTTGGACCAAAAAGTTATGTTTATGTTTTGAAATCATGTTCTGGCGTCATGTGGCGCCACCTACTGCCGTCTAACAGTCATTGCGTGTACATGTCGATCTTTACTCAAGAGAACAGAATTGTGTCTTAGAGCCACTCGTTCGTGATAAAACGCTCGCTCGTTTGCTGACGGAGGACAATGGCAATCGCTCTGGCAACCTCGACTCTGAAGGGGAGGGGCGGAGGAGGAGGAGGAGGAGGAGGAGGAGGAGGAGGAGGAGGGGGTGGGGACGACTCGCTGCAGTGTTTTGAATTTGGGTGTAGTAACTGTTTTTGGCCACATTGTTACAGATGGAGAGTTTTGTATTCAACACTGATGCATATATATATATGAACTGACATTCAAAGTGTTAAAATCCTCAAAAATGAAAGAATGTTCCATTTTAGTTTTGAGCGGGGACGGGAGTTGTTTGTTTTCAAACGCCAAAGTAGCCTCACCCCAACAAGATAAGACTTGACACACACACACACACACATTCTTGTACTTGCTGCATACTGAGGACCAGCATTTCCACTTTATAAATCAACACAATTACAAATATCTACTTCGTGAACGACATCTACAAAAAACTACAGGTTGCAGTACCATAAAATGTCTGCAGGTGGAGCCCCAGAGCAGAAAGGGATGGACATTTTTTTTTTTTTTTTTTTTTCGGTCCAAAATTTGACAAAAACGTCATACTATACTATGTCGTCAAATTTTTTTAAAAACATTTGACCCAAAATTTTTGGTCCAAAATTTTTGGTCCAAAATTTTTGGTCCAAAACTTTTGGTCCAAAACTTTTGGTCCAAAATTTGACAAAAACTTCATACTATACTATGTCGGCCAAAATTAAAAAAAAAAATTTGACCCAAAATTTTTGGTCCAACATTTGACAAAAACGTCATACTATACTATGTCGTCCAAAATTTGAAAAAATCTTTGACAAAAATGTTTTGGTCCAAAATTTGACAAAAAAGTCATACTATACTATGTCGTCCAAAATTATTATTATTATTATTTTTGACAAATTGAGTATAGCATGTTATAGCAACCTAAGGAATTGATTTCAATGAAAACAAAGTGAGGACCGGCCAAAATGTCCTCACTTCGTAAAAATGACCTCACTTTGTTGGTTAAAAACCCTCATTGGTCCTCAGTATGCCGCAAGTACAAGAACACACACACACACACACACACACACACACACACACACACACACACACACACACACACACACACACACACACGCACACACGCACACACACACATTCTGAGCCTAAAACATAGGAAACTGTGCAGAAAAGTGCATGCATTACATAACAGCTGTTGTTGTTGTTGTTGTTTTTTGAAAATATCACTAGAGGTCAACAAAACAACCACACTCTGAAGTTCACTTCCTGTTTACATTATTATCATTTATTTTGCACTCGGACGTTTTCAGCTGCAAAATAACAACAAAGAACTTATTTGACATTTATCTGCAGACGCGCGCGCGCACACGCACACACACACACACTGCTCACCGTCGACGACCAAAGCCAGAGACAGGAACAAAATATCCCTTAAATACTGCGACATGATTGAGAAACAGCTGTGAGTGTGTGAGTGTGTGTCTGTGAGTGTGTGTGTGAGTGTGTGTGTTGAAAGGGGGAGGAGTCATCGAGTTCCTCTTTGATCAGCAAAGTCAACAAAGACCGAGAGAATTTCTTCCTCTTCACTGTGAAGAGAATCTTACCGTCTCAGCTCAATATTCAATACAAACATATATATAATATATGTATATAATATATATATATATATACAGTATAAATATTTTTTATATATTTATAGTTGTCCATCAAACTGCTCTGACCTGCTGAAGTCTCTCTGCTGCCATCTGCTGGACACAAGCCATTTCATTTGCAACAGACTGAATTCCGGGAAGTCACGTGATTTCCCGGAATTCAGTCTGTTGCAAATGAAATGGCTTGTGTCCAGCAGATGGCAGCAGAGAGACTTCAGCAGGTCAGAGCAGTTTGACTGAGTTTAGGATGGTGGTCGAGGGTCAGAGGTCAGAGGTCAATGTTTGTTTGAGTATTTACTAAATAAAAAGAACACATGTTCATGTGGAGATCAGACACTTTATTTTGAAGGTTTGAAGAGTTACATTCATGCAGTGAATGAGAGAAAAAAAACAAAAACATTTTCATATAGATTATATTGATTTATATATAAGGCTTGAAAAGTTCCTTTTATTAGATTATGTTTTTATTTTTGTATTATATAAGATTATATTATATTATATATATTATTATATTATATTATATAGGATTATATATTAGACTTTTTTATATTGGGGAAAGTCACTTGCTAACTTGTTAGATTATTTGAAATCAGATCACCTGAGATCAGATTAGATTATTTTAGATCAGATACATTTATTTTAGAATACATAAAATTACATTAGATGTAAAAAAATTTTTTTTTTTAAAAATCCCTCACCAGAGATTAGATCAGACCAGATAAGATTATATTAAATCACATGTCTTTAATCTGGACCGCTCCCTTCTCTGTAAACATCAAACATCACAAAAATAACAACATGTGATCACCGGCCACGCCCCCAACACACTTTATGGCCCCTCCCCCTGTCAGAGAAGCCCAGAACTTTCTTGTTCTGTTAATTTTACGTCACTGTGACTTTAAGGTGCTTCCGTTTGTGCAAATAGCAATGCTAACGCTAACGCTAACGCTAACTGTAGTGATGACATCAAGAAACAAAATTGATTCAGAGGACAAAGTGCACGTGAAAGTCCGTCTCTACGTAGACGACACGATCTTCTTCAACAAAAACAAGCTAATTGGCTAGCATTAGCTAGCTCGACAGTGGCAAACTGAGTCACATATTCAGGGTGTTACAGTGCGTTAAAGTGCGGAAAATACGACAAATGTTTGTGATGAAAACAAACTCTTGTCTGCGTCACATGACGATTCACAGTCCAGTGGTTAATGTTTTATAAATCTGAATGTTGCTCTCCGTCGCCTCCTGGTGGAAACGTTACACAGCTGTAGTGAATTCTTGACTTTTTGGGCTAAACCACTGAAGACGAGGAGGGGGGGGAGACAAGACAAACCTGCACCTTCTTCACTTTCTTAATCCTTACGTGAGAGAAACTGAAACGTATCACGTCCACGATGGACGTCGCTTCACGCGGAACCTTCTTTTTGGATAATTTGTGCGTCTTTGAGAGAACGATGACAACAATCACAACACAAACAAACCCCACAGTCAAAGTCACAAACACACCAGAGATCAGCACAAAACTGTTTCCACGTTTTCCTTCGTCCCATTTTCCTTCTTCTTCCAACTTTTCTTCATCTTTGTTTTCTTCATCCTCATTTTCTTCATTCCAGACAAGTGGAGCTGTGAGACCTGCAGAGAAGAACCAGGTGTCAGCAAGTCTGGACTCTACCAACTCACCTGGATCTGGACTCTACCAACTCTTAAATATGGACTCTACTAACTCTTAAATCTGGAATCTACCAGCTGACCTGGATCTGGACTCAACCAACTCACCTGGATCTGGACTCTAACAACTCTTAAATCTGGACTCTACCAACTCTTAAATCTGGATTCTACCAACTCACCTGGATCTGGACTCTACCAACTCACCTGGATCTGGACTCTACCAACTCTTAAACATGGACTCTACCAACTCTTAAATATGGAATCTACCAGCTGACCTGGATCTGGACTCAACCAACTCTTAAATCTGGATTCTACCAACTCACCTGGATCTGGACTCTACCAACTCACCTGGATCTGGACTCTACCAACTCTTAAACATGGACTCTACCAACTCTTAAATATGGAATCTACCAGCTGACCTGGATCTGGACTCAACCAACTCACCTGGATCTGGACTCTAACAACTCTTAAATCTGGACTCTACCAACTCACCTGGATCTGGACTCTACCAACTCACCTGGATCTGGACTCTACCAACTCTTAAACATGGACTCTACCAACTCTTAAATATGGAATCTACCAGCTGACCTGGATCTGGACTCAACCAACTCACCTGGATCTGGACTCTAACAACCCTTAAATCTGGACTCTACCAACTCACCTGGATCTTGACTCTACTAACTCTTAAATCTGGACTCTACCAACTCACCTGGATCTGGACTCTACCAACTCTTAAACATGGACTCTACCAACTCTTAAATATGGAATCTACCAGCTGACCTGGATCTGGACTCAACCAACTCACCTGGATCTGGACTCTAACAACCCTTAAATCTGGACTCTACCAACTCACCTGGATCTTGACTCTACTAACTCTTAAATCTGGACTCTACCAACTCACCTGGAGCTGGACTCAACCAACTCACCTGGATCTGGATTCTAACAACCCTTAAATCTAGACTCTACCATCTGACCTGGATCTAGACTCTACCTACTCTTAAATCGGGACTCTACCAGCTGACCTGGATCTGGACTCTACCAGCTGACCTGGATCTGGACTCTACCAACTCACCTGGCGGCTCTATGACTCTCAGGTTGATGACTCTCTTGGACTCTACGTTGTTTCCTCCGATCTTCACGATGCTTCTACACTCGTAAACTCCAGAGTCGTCGACGGTGACGTTCTTCACCGTGATGGAAACGTCTCCGTCTTTTATCTCGGGATTTCTCAGCTCCACTCGACCGCGATACCGTGGATTCTGGTAGTTTTCGTACGGACGCGCGTTACGGTAGAAGAAGACGTACTTGAGCGGCTGCAGGTCCGATCTTTTCCACTCGATCAGCGTCACCACTCCATCGCTGGAACATCGCGACTCAAATATGACGTCACTTCCTGGCGTCGTCGTTAGCTCCTCTAGACCTGAAAATCAACAAACAAACTGTTTTTATCGCAGTTTTTGGAAGTGGACATTTTTGTCCTTAAGGACTTAAGAAGGTAGTAAATTTTAAATCTAATACTACACAAAAACTAACATCTAGTAGTGGGCGCGCTAACGCGATAGCGGTGTCAACGTTAACGCACAACGACGACATGTTTACGTGTCTCCCGATTGTTAAAATGAGTCTGTAAAGTAACGCTAAAGTTTACGTACGCAGTACACAGGTACGCTGGTTATTTGTTAGCGCTGCTCTTTTCCTTTAATAAAACAGACCGCTCCAGTTCCACTGTAGGCTAACGCTAACGGCGCTAATGGAGCTCACTGGTAAACGGTGCCTGGACTCGTGCGTCTTTTTCCGGTCAGTCGTCATGGAAACGCGCCGTACGCTAACGTAGTGCCCAGCGCTACTCATCACGCATCAAAGTCAATATCTCAACTAATCTTTGCCACCTAGCATTTTTTATAACTAACTAACTTATAATTAACACTACACGTTTTTGTCTATCTTAAGGACTTCAGTGTAGTGAAAGTGAAAATGTAAGTGAAAATTTGAAGTCCAAAATGTGTCGAAAGAGCAACTTTCTTCTTCTTCTTTAGAGACAATATGTATCTATCTAAGCTAGCTAGCATCTATCTATCTAAGCTAGCTAGCATCTATCTATCTATCTATCTATCTATCTATCTATCTATCTATCTATCTATCTATCTATCTATCTATCTATCTATCTATCTATCTATCTATCTATCTATCTATCTATCTATCTATCTATCTAAGCTAGCTAACATCTATCTATCTACGCTAGCTAACATCTATCTATCTATCTATCTATCTATCTATCTATCTATCTATCTATCTATCTATCTATCTATCTATCTATCTATCTATCTATCTATCTATCTATCTAAGCTAGCTAACATCTATCTATCTATCTATCTATCTATCTATCTATCTATCTATCTATCTATCTATCTATCTATCTATCTATCTATCTATCTATCTAAGCTAGCTAACATCTATCTATCTATCTATCTATCTATCTATCTATCTATCTATCTATCTATCTATCTATCTATCTATCTATCTATCTATCTATCTATCTATCTATCTATCTAAGCTAGCTAACATCTATCTATCTATCTATCTATCTATCTATCTATCTATCTATCTATCTATCTATCTATCTATCTATCTATCTATCTATCTATCTATCTATCTATCTATCTATCTATCTATCTATCTAAGCTAGCTAACATCTATCTATCTATCTATCTATCTATCTATCTATCTATCTATCTATCTATCTATCTATCTATCTATCTATCTATCTATCTATCTAAGCTAGCTAACATCTATCTATCTATCTATCTATCTATCTATCTATCTATCTATCTATCTATCTATCTATCTATCTATCTATCTATCTATCTATCTATCTATCTATCTATCTAAGCTAGCTAACATCTATCTATCTATCTATCTATCTATCTATCTATCTATCTATCTATCTATCTATCTATCTATCTATCTATCAGCTTCACTTCTGTTTTTGACTCATTTGACTCAAACATTTTCACTTTCATTTCCTTTTTTTTTAGTTTTTCTTTCATTTTCACTTTGCGTTTTCTCTGAGTGAAAAACAGCAGAACATTATTCATAAAACAAACGTTAAATCACCTGCAATAAGACAACAAAACACACACACACACACACACACACACACACACTCTCACTATCTACTCACCAAAGGTCAAAGGGCAGAGCAGAAGGACACAGAGCAGGACGGACATTTGAGCCACAGACACAGAGAGAGAGAGTGAACACTGACACTGATCAGCTATTTGTGACCGACTTCAGAAGAGTTGAAGGGGGAGGGACAGAGGGAGGGACTCACAAGCCCCTCCCCCTCCCTCCCTGATGCCCCGCCCCCTTCTGACCACCTGTTTCTAACTGTCCAAAGACCGGTGAAAAACAGAGAAAACAACTTGTTTTAAAGTTGTCGTGATAGAGAGTTAGGTCACTATTATGCAAATGAGCGTAGAGAACGTTACAAACGAGCTAAGCTACGTCACGTGTTAATGATAATGATACTGATGCAGCTAACATGCTAATGTTTACATTCAGGAAACATGCTGGACCAACATGTTGTGTTGTGTTGTGTTGTGTTGTGTTGCCTGTTGTGTTATAAGATAAGATAAGATAAGATAGTCCTTTATTCGTCCTGCAGTGGGGAAATTTCCAGTGTTACAGCAGCAAGACAATAAAGATAAGGATAATAAATAATAAACATGCATTACCAAAAAGAAATAGAATATATAAAGTACAATTTATAAAGATATTAACACTGACTATAAAAACAGGTTTAAAAATAGAATGTAGAATGTACATTATAACCGGTCTGCAGAATATACACAGTATGCACATGGTATTTATAGTGTAAGGAAACAAGGCTGAGCTATTAAATAAGGATATTAAATAAGGATAAGGATATTGCACTGATGAGAAAACTACAGTATAAAAAATTTTACAGTATGAAAAATAACAATATATTGCACTTAAAAAAAAAATTTACATTATGAAAAAATATATACAGTATATTACACCAATGAAAATTAACAGTATATTGCACATGGAGAGTGGAGTGTGTGTGTGTGTGTGTGTGTGTGTGTGTGTGTGTGTGTGTGTGTGTGTGTGTGTGTGTGTGTGTATGTGTGTGTGTGTTCTTGTACTTGCGGCATACTGAGGACCAGTGAGGGTTTTAAACCAACAAAGTGAGGTCATTTTTACGGAGTGAGGACATTTTGGCCGGTCCTCACTTTTTTTTCATTGAAATCACTTCCTTAGGTTGCTATAACATGCTATACTCAATTTGTCAAAAATTTTAATTTTGGACGACTTTTTCTCAAATTTTGGACCATAATTTTTATTTTCAAATTTTGGACCAAATTTTTTATTTTCAAATTTTGGACCAAATTTTTTTTTCAAATTTTGGACCAAAAATTGTGTGTCCAATTTTTTTTTCAAATATTGGGTCAAATTTTTTTAAAGTTTTGGGTCAAATTTAATTCAAATTTTGGGTCATTTTTTTCAAATGTTGGGGCAATTTTTTTTCAAAATTTGGGTCAAATTTTTTTTTCAAATTTTGGAAGACATAGTATAGTATGACGTTTTTGTCAAATTTTGGACCAAATTTTTTTTGTCAAATTATTTTTTAAATTTTGGTCGACATAGTATTGTATGACGTTTTTGTAAAATGTTGGACCAAAAATTTAAAAAATAAAATAAAGTTGAAAAAGTTTTCCAGCCCTTTTTGCTCTGGGGCTCCACCTGCAGACATTTTATGGTACTGCAACCAGTAGTTCTTTGTAGATGTTATTCATGAAGTAGATATTTGTAATTGTGTTGATTTATAAAGTGGAAATGCTGGTCCTCAGTATGCAGCAAGTACAAGAATGTGTGTGTGTGTGTGTGTGTGTGTGTGTGTGTGTGTGTACGGTCTACTTAGAGCAGTGCTTGTTGTACAGTCTAACAGCTGCAGGGAGGAACGACCTGCGATAACGCTCCTTCAGACATTTTGGATGTTTGAGTCTGTGACTGAAGGAGCTGCCCAGTGCTGCGATGGTGTTCTGCAGGGGGTGGGAGAGGTTGTCCATCAGAGATGATAGCTTGGTAACCATTCTCCTCTCTCCCACCACCTCCACTGGTTCCAGGGGACATCCAAGGACAGAGCTGGCTTTCTTAATCAGCCTGTCCAGCCTCTTCCTGTCTGCGGCTGTGATGCCACTGCCCCAGCAGACCACTGCGTAAAAAATGGCTGATGCCACTACTGAGTCGTAGAAGGTCTTCAGGAGTTCTCCCTGAACTCCAAAAGACCTTAGTTTCCTCAACAGGTAGAGTCTGCTCTGACCCTTCCTGTAAAGCGCAGCAGCATGATCAGACCAGTCCAGTTTATTGTTAAGGTGAACACCCAGGTATTTGTAAGATGTCACCATCTCTATGTCCTTTTCCTGGATGCTCACCGGTGATGGAGGAGAGTGTCGTCTTCTGCGGAAATCCACCACCAGCTCCTTAGTTTTCCTCGCGTTGAGCTGGAGGCAGTTCCGCAAGGACCAGTCCACTCTGTACTCTCTGTCATCGTGTTGTGTTGTGTTGTGTTGCCTGTTGTGTTGTGTTGTCTGTTGTGTTGTCTGTTGTGTTGCCTGTTGTGTTGTGTTGTCTGTTGTGTTGCCTGTTGTGTTGTGTTGTCTGTTGTGTTGGCTGTTGTGTTGCCTGTTGTGTTGTGTTGTGTTGCCTGTTGTGTTGGCTGTTGTGTTGTGTTGCCTGTTGTGTTGTGTTGCCTGTTGTGTTGTATTGTGTTGCCTGTTGTGTTGGCTGTTGTGTTGTGTTGCCTGTTGCATTGTCTGTTGTGTTGTGTTGTGTTGCCTGTTGTGTTGTGTTGCCTGTTGTGTTGCCTGTTGTGTTGCCTGTTGTGTTGTATTGTGTTGCCTGTTGTGTTGTCTGTTGTGTTGGCTGTTGTGTTGTGTTGACTGTTGTGTTGTCTGTTGTGTTGTGTTGCCTGTTGTGTTGTGTTGCCTGTTGCGTTGTCTGTTGTGTTGTGTTGCCTGTTGTGTTGTGCTGCCTGTTGTGTTGCCTGTTGTGTTGTGTTGCCTTTTGTGTTGCGTTGCCTGTTGCGTTGTCTGTTGTGTTGCCTGTTGTGTTGTGTTGTGTTGCCTGTTGTGTTGTGTTGCATGTTGCGTTGTCTGTTGTGTTGTGTTGCCTGTTGTGTTGCCTGTTGTGTTGTGTTGCATGTTGCATTGTCTGTTGTGTTGTGTTGCCTGTTGTGTTGTGTTGCCTGTTGCGTTGTCTGTTGTGTTGTGTTGCCTGTTGTGTTGCCTGTTGTGTTGTGCTGCCTGTTGTGTTGCCTGTTGTGTTGCCTGTTGTGTTGTGTTGCCTGTTGCGTTGTCTGTTGTGTTGCCTGTTGTGTTGTGTTGCCTGTTGTGTTGTGTTGTGTTGCCTGTTGTGTTGTGTTGCATGTTGTATTGTCTGTTGTGTTGTGTTGCCTGTGTTTTTTTCCGTCCTCGTAAACGCTAAATCACAAATGTGATTGAAATCTGACAAGTTCAGGGTATTTGTGTTCAAGTGAACACAGTTACACACATCCAAAACACTGACAGAACTACCCAGATGTAGCAGAGCTAGCTAGCGAATTAGCTTTGATTTCATAAATGGTCAGTTATTTTCTGACATTAGTGTTCAAAGCTCAATGGTCCTGTGGATGTATATCAAACCAACACATTTCCAACACATTTGGACTTTGTGTTTATTTGCGAAAATGTATTACGACGACATTGTCCATCTTTGTTGAAAAAAATCAGCCGGCTCGCTGAATTCGCAAAGCATCATGGGTAATTTCATCTTCCACTTCGTTTTAAGTCGCGTCAGGAGACTTTCAGGGACGCCCACGTTTACATTTGTGACAAACGGCTGTGAATTGACAGAGAAATTACAGTTTTAAAATCACCTTCGTCTTCATTTTTAAAAAACTCCAGAGCTGAGTTTTAACATCTCTGTGGTTTTAGGTGATTTCAGAGAAACTGTTCGTCATATGAAAGTGAAAGTGAGCAAGAAAACAACTCACAAGGTTAGACCACGACCACAGCAACAATTTGATGCAACACATTGTCTGTGTAGGTTGTAAACTGTTGACCTCAGCAGTGTGTGTCACTCTAGCCGCGCCACACACACACTCATTATAAGATCTATCTATCTATCTATCTATCTATCTATCTATCTATCTATCTATCTATCTATCTATCTATCTATCTATCTATCCATCCATCCATCCATCCCTCCCTCCCTCCCTCCCTCCTCCCTCCCTCCCATCCATCCATCCATCCATCCATCCATCTATCCCTCCTCCCTCCCTCCCTCCCTCCTCCCTCCCTCCCTCCCTCCCTCCATCCATCATCCATCCATCCATCCATCTATCCCTCCCTCCCTCCCTCCCTCCCTCCCTCCCTCCCTCCCTCCCTCCATCTATCTATCTATCTATCTATCTATCTATCTATCTATCTATCTATCTATCTATCTATCTATCTATCTATCTATCTATCTATCTATCTATCTATCTATCTATCCATCCATCCATCCATCCATCCATCCATCCATCCATCTATCTATCTCTCTATCTCTCCATCTCTCCATCTATCCATCCATCCATCTATCTATCTATCTATCTATCTATCTATCTATCTATCTATCTATCTATCTATCTATCTATCTATCTATCTATCTATCTATCTATCTATCTATCTATCTATCTATCCATCCATCCATCCATCCATCTATCTATCTATCTATCTTTCTATCTATCTATCTATCTATCTATCTATCTATCTATCTATCTATCTATCTATCTATCTATCTATCTATCTATCTATCTATCTATCTATCCATCCATCCATCTATCCCTCCATCCATCCATCCATCCATCCATCCATCCATCCATCTATCCATCCATCCATCCATCCATCTATCTATCTATCTATCTATCTATCTATCTATCTATCTATCTATCTATCTATCTATCTATCTATCTATCTATCTATCTATCTATCTATCCATCCATCCATCCATCCATCCATCTATCTATCTATCTATCTATCTATCTATCTATCTATCTATCTATCTATCTATCTATCTATCTATCTATCTATCTATCTATCTATCTATCTATCTATCTATCTATCATCATCCATCTATCCCATCCATCCATCATCATCCATCCATCCATCCATCATCCATCCATCATCCATCCACATCATCCACCATCCATCATCCATCATCATCCATCCATCTATCTATCTATCTATCTATCTATCTATCTATCTATCTATCTATCTATCTATCTATCTATCTATCTATCTATCTATCTATCTATCTATCTATCTATCTATCCATCTATCTATCTATCTATCTATCTATCTATCTATCTATCTATCTATCTATCTATCTATCTATCTATCTATCTATCTATCTATCTATCTATCTATCTATCTGTCTATCTATCTATCTATCTATCTATCTATCACACTTTACAAGTGAAAAGAGCGATAAACTGTTCAAAGATAACAACAATATTATTATTAATATTATTCTTATTATTTCATCGTGGACAGAAGAGTGAAGCCAGTGACTGAACGTGTATTCTGTTAAATGGCCAGCAGAGGGGGGCAGTGAGTCAGTGATTAATAAATGAAGAAAGGTTTTTTTTAATGTGGTTTCAGTAAAAACCACAGAGCTGAATATGTAGGTGATGAAGCAGCAGAAACATCAGTAACGGGTCGTACCATGACGTCTCTGCTGAAGCTGATCTGTGAGTAAAAACCTCAGCTTTCTCTGTTGTTTCACATTATTTTCACCTCTTTTTACGCTAAAGGAAACTTGATTTCATCACATTTGTCGTGTCAGGACGTTTGTCGTGTCTTTTTGTTTAGTTCACTGTTTGTTCCTCTGTTTCTCTTCAGTGCTGATGTCGTCGCTCTGTCGTCGCTCAGAACACGGTGAGTGAATTCCAACACTAAACCATCGTCTTTATCATATTATTTTATTCTAGCGAGTGAGATCTATCCAACAAAAACTTCACAAAATAACTCAAACTGAAAAAAAACAAAAACATTGTCCCGTAAAAACTCTTCAGCTGAATAACTGAAACTGAATTGTGTCTTTCTTCATTTATTTCGTACATAAATAATCATTTTGGGTAAATGAAGAGTGTTTATTTGAGACTTTTGATACTTTTTCATTTGTTCATAATAAAATGCTTTTAATTATGTTTTTGTTTACAATATCTATCTATCTATCTATCTATCTATCTATCTATCTATCTATCTATCTATCTATCTATCTATCTATCTATCTATCTATCTATCTATCTATCTATCTATCTATCTATCTATCTATGCTAGCATCTATCTATACTAGCATCTATCTATCTATCTAAGCTAGCATCTATCTATCTATTCTAGCTAGCATCTATTTATCTAAGCTAGCTAGAGTATATCTATCGATTTATGCATGCTAGCATCTATCTGTCTAATTATCTATCTATCTGTCTATGCTAGCTGGCATCTATCTATCTAAGCTAGCTAGCATCTATCTATCAAAGCTGGCTAGCATCTATCTATCTAAGCTAGTTAGTATCTATCTATCTAAGCTTTCTGTCTATCTTAAGTTAGCTAGCATCTATCTATATCTCTAAGCTAGCTAACATCTATCTATCTATCTAAGCTATCTGTCTATCTAAGTTAGCTAGCATCTATCTATCTAAGCTAGCATTTATCTATCTATGCTAACTAGCATTTGCCTATCTAAGCTAGGTAGCATCTCTCTATCTAAGCTAGCTAGCATCTATCTAACTAAGTTAGCTAGCATCTATCTATCTATCTATCTATCTATCTATCTATCTATCTATCTATCTATCTATCTATCTATCTATCTATCTAAGCTAGCTAGCATATATCTATCTATCTATCTATCTATCTATCTATCTATCTATCTATCTATCTATCTATCTATCTATCTAAGTTAGCTAGCATCTATCTATCTCTATCTATCTATCTAAGCTAGCATTTATCTACCTATATTAACTAGCATTTGCCTATCTAAGCTAGGTAGCATCTCTCTATCTAAGCTAGCTAGCATCTATCTAACTAAGTTAGCTAGCATCTATCTATCTAAGCTAGCTAGCATCTATCTATCTATCTATCTATCTATCTATCTATCTATCTATCTATCTATCTAAGCTAGCATTTATCTATCTTTCTATGCTAGCTAGCATCTATCTATCTTAGCTAGCTAGCATCTATATATCTATCTTAGCTAGCTAGCATCTATATATCTATCTTAGCTAGCTAGCATCTGTCTATCTATTTGTGCTAGCTAGCATCTATCTATCTATCTATCTATCTATCTATCTATCTATCTATCTATCTATCTATCTATCTATCTATCTATCTATCTATCTATCTATCTATCTATCTATCTATCTATCTAAGCTAGCTAGCATCTATCTATCCTAAATGTCTTTCTCTGTGATGTTTGAATGCAGCTGGTGTGACGTTGAGTCCTGACAGTTCTCAGGTGTTTGAGGGACATTCTGTCTCTCTGAGCTGTGAGGACAACAGTGAGGACAACAGTGAGGACAACAGTGAGGACAACAGTGAGGACAGTGAGTGGACGCTGATGAGAAACACGTCCACAGAAACCAGGACTGTGTGTAAAGACTGGGGAGTCGAGAGTGGAGAAACCTGTGAAATCAGCGCTGTCATGGACTTTGATTCTGGAGTTTACTGGTGTGAGTCCAGAGAGGGAGGAGCCAACAGCAGCATCAACATCACTGTGACAGGTGAGACTGTGGAGTCAGGCTCCGCCCACACTGACACACCTCCACGGTTTTCAAAGTAAAAGTCTGAGTTTCTGTCGGTCCACACTTTTTAAAACACTGCCGTCTTCCTCTGTGTGCAGCTCGGTCAGTGATCCTGCAGAGCCCCGCCCTCCCTGTGACAACAGGATGTGATGTCACTCTGCGATGTCGAACCAAAAACACGTCCAACCGAGAGGCAACGTTCTACAAAAACAACGTCACCATCAGAACCGAGCAAACGGGTCACATGACCATCCATCACATCGCCAAGTCTGACGAAGGAGCCTACAAGTGTGACATCATCGGTGAAGGAGAGTCTCTGACCAGCTGGATCACTGTCACAGGTCAGGAGGTCAGGGGTCAGGAGGTCAGGGGTCAGGAGGTCAGGGGTCAGGGGTCAGGAGTTAAGGAGGTCAGGGGTCAAGCTGTTCTTTTACCAAGCAGCTTAACAAAGCTTTGTTCTTCTTCTTCATCAGTGTCTCCGTCCTCCACATTTCGTCTGTCACACTTCATCATTCCTGTTTCCACATCAGTCGGTGGTTTGGTTCTTCTGGTTCTGCTGGTTGTTCTGGTTCTGGTGGTGAGACGATGTGTTCGGAGGAAACCTGTGGGTGAGACAGTCTCTGTTTTTATACGTTAAAAACAGTTTGAAGTTCATCTATCTATCTATCTATCTATCTATCTATCTATCTATCTATCTATCTATCTATCTATCTATCTATCTATCTATCTATCTATCTATCTATCTATCTATTTAAGCTAGCTAGCATCTATCTATCTATCTATCTATCTATCTATCTATCTATCTATCTATCTATCTATCTATCTATCTATCTATCTATCTATCTATCTATCTATCTATTTAAGCTAGCTAGCATCTATCTAGCTAAGCTAGATAGTATCTATCTATCTAAGCTATCTGTCTATCTAAGTTAGCTAGCATCTATCTATCTATCTATCTATCTATCTATCTATCTATCTATCTATCTATCTATCTATCTATCTATCTATCTAAGCTCACTAGCATCTATTGATCTAAGCTAGTTAACATCTATCTATCTAAGCTTTCAATCTATTTATCTGAGCTATCTATCTATTTACCTAAGCTTTCTAGCTATCTAAGCTAGCATCTATCTATCTATCTATCTATCTATCTATCTATCTATCTATCTATCTATCTATCTATCTATCTATCTATCTATCTATCTATCTATCTATCTATCTATCTATCTATCTATCTATCTATCTATCTAAGCTCACTAGCATCTATTGATCTAAGCTAGTTAACATCTATCTATCTAAGCTATCTATCTATTTATCTAAGCTTTCAAGCTATCTAAGCTAGCATCTATCTATCTATCTATCTATCTATCTATCTATCTATCTATCTATCTATCTATCTATCTATCTATCTATCTATCTATCTATCTATCTATCTATCTATCTAAAGTATAAAGTATATATATATTTACTGAACATCGTCACATCATCTGCATAAAAACACACAAAAACATCAGTTAAAATAAACTGCAGCGTTTGTTTCTCGTTCATTTTCTTCTTCACATAATCTGAAAATATCAAACTGTCACTCTGGTTTTTTTCTTTGTTTTTTTTGTGAGTAAATTTCAAAGAATCTCTGGTTATTTTTGTCCTTTTTGTTCATCAGTAAATGTTTCCTCCATGTGTGTGTGTGAAGTGTAACGATGTGGTCAACGTGTCAAACAGACGTTAGCTTCCTGTTTCCTGATGGAAACAAAGTGTTTCTTTAAAATAGTCTGACTTTACTGAGAATCACCTCAGAGTTTTTAACACACTTCATTTCTTATTTCTTATTTCAGAGCCTGATCCAGAATCTGTGAGAAGAAGAAGATCAGACGTCCGTCATGAAGCAAACACACTGACGGGTAACGTTAGAGATGACATACACCACGTCTTTGGTGTCTTTGGTGCAGGGAGAGTGAGTGGTTTGCAAAGCAAACATATCCTAGACTTAAACTGACATAGACTTTAAAAGGTCAGTCTTTTGTTAAGTGGCTGAAATCATGCAGTAATTCACTCACTCGCCCACACCAAAGTCACTCGATTTTCTCTATGGACTTTGGTGTGGGAGAGTGAGCGGTTTTTACCGCAGATAATTTTGTTATGATAATCGTGTCATGAAATTTCAATATCATGTAATGTTTAATCCCAGTAATTTCTTTCTTCCAGTGCGAGAGCGAGCCGCCACCGCCGCTAACCACGCTGCCACCGCCGCTAACCACGCAACCGCCGCTAACCCCGCCTCCGACGACACGGAGGCCGTGAGTTATGGACAAATAATGTTCAGAGCAAACATCAGGACAGGTAGAGCTGTGTGAATGTCTGCTCTCATGTATAAGGGTTTGTGCTAAAAGAAAAATCATAATTATAATGAAAACTACAAAATTATGCGTCAAAATGTTGATCTATCTACGCTCGCGACATCTATCTATCTATCTATCTATCTATCTATCTATCTATCTATCTATCTATCTATCTATCTATCTATCTATCTATCTATCTATCTATCTATCTATCTAAGATAGCTAGCATCTATCGATCTATCTAAGCTAGCTAGCATTTATCTATCTATCTAAGCTCGCGAGCATCTATCGGTCTAAGCTATCTCTCTATTATCTGAGCTATCTATCTAAGATAGCTAGCATCTATCGATTTATCTAAGCTAGATAGCATCTATCTATCTATCTATCTATCTATCTATCTATCTATCTATCTATCTATCTATCTATCTATCTATCTATCTAAGGTCGCTATCTATCGATCTAAGCTAGTTAACATCTATCTATCTAAGCTAGTTAGTATCTATCTATCTATCTATCTATCTATCTATCTATCTATCTATCTATCTATCTATCTATCTATCTATCTATCTAAGATAGCTAGCATCTATCGATCTATCTAAGCTAGCTAGCATTTATCTATCTATCTAAGCTCGCGAGCATCTATCGGTCTAAGCTATCTCTCTATTATCTGAGCTATCTATCTAAGCTAGATAGCATCTATCTATCTATCTATCTATCTATCTATCTATCTATCTATCTATCTATCTATCTATCTATCTATCTATCTAAGGTCGCTATCTATCGATCTAAGGTAGTTAACATCTATCTATCTAAGCTAGTTAGTATCTATCTATCTAAGCTATCTGTCTATCTAAGTTAGCTAGCATCTATCTATCTATCTATCTATCTATCTATCTATCTATCTATCTATCTATCTATCTATCTATCTATCTATCTATCTATCTATCTATCTATCTATCTATCTATCTATCTATCTATCTATCTAAGGTCACTAGCATCTATCGATCTAAGCTAGTTAACATCTATCTATCTAAGCTATCTATCTATTTATCTAAGCTAACTATCTATCTATCTAAGCTAGCATCGATCTATCTATCATCTCGTGCGATGCGGCGGTGGCGGGAAATTTTGATGGTGTCTGCTTCTTACTGCTGATTTTGGCAGGATTGAACCTTTAGTATTTTAGTATTTTTTTTTGTATAATATTGTTAGTATTGAAGTATTTAGACAAAGTCCTATTTTCGTGGAATCAACCTTTAAAACGGACTCACAAGCCCCTCCCCCTCCCTGATGCCCCGCCCACCCCTTCCAAACACTGTCCAAAGACTGGTGAAAAACAGAGAAAACAACATGTTCTAAAGTCGTCGTATTTCAAGAACGGTTGATGACAGAGAGTAAATGTTTGGCGTGTGAGCGTCAGGAGACTTTCAGGAACTCCCACGTTTACATTTGTGACAAACGGCTGTGAATTGACAGAGAAATGACAGTTTTAAAATCACCCTCGTCTTCACTTTTAATAAACATTTAACATGGGAGTCGATGGGAGCTTTGAGCAGAACTCTCTGTGCTTTTAGGTGATTTTAAGAAAAAGTGTAAGTCATGTGACAATGAAAACAACACACATGGTTAGACGACGACCAGAGCAACGTTTTGATGTAACACGTGTGTGTGTAGGTTGTAAACTGAGGTCAGGAGAAGAGTTTGTTTAGAGGTTTTTCTCATTATTTTCCTGGACCTCAGCAGCGTGTGTCACTCTAGCCGCGCCACACACACACACTCATTATAAGATCTGAAAAAAAGTACAAAACTTAAAGTGTGATTGTGTAAAAACTGTAATATCTATCAAAACTCTGACTGAGGTGAGAAAAGTCTCAAGTCTTATGAGTCGTTTAAAGTTCGAACCACGTTTCTACGTTAAAGTGTGACGACACTGTGACGCTCCAAAGTGGGCGGGGTTTCCGACCGTTTCCCATTCATGTGTATGTGGAAATTATTCGCGTGGTTACTCAGACAAACACTGTGTGTGTGTGTGTGTGTGTGTGTGTGTGTGTGTGTGTGTGTGTGTGTGTGTTCAGAACATCCACCTGAGCCAGAGGTCATCTACTCGTCACTGAAGGTCGACCCCTGAATGCAGACTCCGCCCACACTGTCTCCTTTTTTACATTTGTATTTATTTTATTTAACCTTTATTTTACCAGGAAAGTCCCATTGAGATAAAAAACCTATTTTTCCTGGTCCTGGTCCTGGTCCTGGTCCTGGTCCTGGTCCTGGCCAAGAGGCAGCAAAAGTTACAAAGTTACAATATACAAACAACAAATAAAATCATAAAAAAACACTTACAAGTAAAATATGTCTTCTCACGTGTCTCAGTCTGAAATCTGTTCATTTCCTGTGTTGATTCTAAACAGTAAATAATTGTGTCATCGGCATAAAAATGCATGTTAGCATCTAACACATTTTCCCCCAAATCATTCATATACATAATGAACAGGAGGGGGTCCTAGTATTGAAACCCTGTGGCGCCCCCTTGTGGACATTCACACAGACCATCATATTCAATACACCGAGTCCTGTCACTCAAATCATTTGTAAACCAGGAAACGACACGATCTGACAAACCCAAAGACATCATAGACTTCAGTCAACATTGGTGTTTATCTGAGAATCGATGTTCAGTGATGAAGTCAGCGATGGTTGGAGACATTTTCATTCATTCATAATAAATAATTATCTATCTATCTATCTATCTATCTATCTATCTATCTATCTATCTATCTATCTATCTATCTATCTATCTATCTATCTATCTATCTATCTATCTATCTATCGAAGCTAGCTAGCATCTATCTATCTATTATGCTAGCTAGCTTCTATCTATCTATTATGCTAGCTAGCTTCTATCTATCTATTATGCTAGCTAGAATCTATCTATCTATCTATCTATCTATCTATCTATCTATCTATCTATCTGTCGAAGCTAGCTAGCATCTATCTATCTATTATGCTAGCTAGCTTCTATCTATCTATTATGCTAGCTAGCTTCTATCTATCTATCTATCTATCTATCTATCTATCTATCTATCTATCTATCTATCTATCTATCTATCTATCTATCGAAGCTAGCTAGCATCTATCTATCTATTATGCTAGCTAGCTTCTATCTATCTATTATGCTAGCTAGCTTCTATCTATCTATTATGCTAGCTAGAATCTATCTATCTATCTATCTATCTATCGAAGCTAGCTAGCATCTATCTATCTATTATGCTAGCTAGCTTCTATCTATCTATTATGCTAGCTAGCTTCTATCTATCTATCTATCTATCTATCTATCTATCTATCTATCTATCTATCTATCTATCTATCTATCTATCTATCTATCTATCGAAGCTAGCTAGCATCTATCTATCTATTATGCTAGCTAGCTTCTATCTATCTATTATGCTAGCTAGCTTCTATCTATCTATTATGCTAGCTAGAATCTATCTATCTATCTATCTATCTATCTATCTATCTATCTATCGAAGCTAGCTAGCATCTATCTATCTATTATGCTAGCTAGCTTCTATCTATCTATTATGCTAGCTAGCTTCTATCTATCTATTATGCTAGCTAGCTTCTATCTATCTATCTATCTATCTATCTATCTATCTATCTATCTATCTATCTATCTATCTATCTATCTATCTATCTATCTATCTATCTATCTAAGCTACCTAGCATCTATCTATCTATTTGTGCTATATATATATTATTGTATTTTTAAATCTATATATGTAGATATATGTACATATATATGTTGTGAAACTGACGACAGCTAGAAGAAGTTTTTTTTCATGTGGCGTCAGTAAAAACCACAGTGTTGCATTCAGAGGACGTAGGTGATGAAGCAGCAGAAACATCAGTAACGGGTCGTACCATGACGTCTCTGCTGAAGCTGATCTGTGAGTAAAAAGCTTTCTCTGTTGTTTCACATTATTTTCACCTCTTTTTACGCTAAAGGAAACTTGATTTCATCACATTTGTGTGTCTTTGCTGTTTCTTCACAAACCTCCTGATTTATTTTGTTTTTATTTGTTCCTCTGTTTCTCTTCAGTGCTGATGTCGTCGCTCTGTCGTCGCTCAGAACACGGTGAGTGAATTCCAACACTAAACCATTGTCTTTATCATTTTATTTTAGCTTTTATTTTGTTTTTTTTTACAATGTGCGACATCTATCTATCTATCTATCTATCTATCTATCTATCTATCTATCTATCTATCTATCTGTCTATCTGTCTGTCTATCTGTCTATCTATCTGTCTGTCTGTCTGTCTGTCTGTCTGTCTGTCTGTCCGTCCGTCCGTCCGTCCGTCCGTCCGTCCGTCCGTCTATCTATCTATCTATCTATCTATCTATCTATCTATCTATCTATGTATCTATCTATCTAGCTAAGCTAGCTAGCAAGCATATATCTATCTAAGCTAACTAGCATCTATCTATCTATGCTAGCTAGCATCTTTCTAAGCTAGCTAGCATCTCTCTATCTATTTGTGCTAGCTAGCATCTATCTATCTATCTATCTATCTATCTATCTATCTATCTATCTATCTATCTATCTATCTATCTATCTATCTATCTAAGCTAGCTAAGCTAGCTAGCATCTATCTATTTGGGCAAGCTAGCATCTATCTATCTATCTATCTATCTATCTATCTATCTATCTATCTATCTATCTATCTATCTATCTATCTATCTATCTATCTATCTATTTGTGCTAGCTATCATCTATCTATCTATCTATTTATTATCTATATATGCTAGCTAGCATCTATCTATCTAAGCTAGCTAGCGTCTATCTAGCTTAGCTATCTAGCATCTATATATCTATCTTAGCTAGCTAGCATCTATCTATCTTAGCTGGCTAGCATCTATCTATCTTAGCTAGCTAGCATCTGTCTACCTAAGCTAGCTAGCATCTATCTATCCTAAATGTCTTTCTCTGTGATGTTTGAATGCAGCTGGTGTGACGTTGAGTCCTGACAGTTCTCAGGTATTTGAGGGACACTCTGTCTCTCTGAGCTGTGAGGACAACAGTGAGGACAACAGTGAGGACAACAGTGAGGACAACAGTGAGGACAACAGTGAGGACAGTGAGTGGACGCTGATGAGAAACACGTCCACAGATGTCAGGACTGTGTGTAAAGACTGGGGAGTCGAGAGCGCTGACATCTGTCAACTTGGTCCTGTCATGGACTTTGATTCTGGAGTTTACTGGTGTGAGTCCAGAGAGGGAGGAGCCAACAGCAGCATCAACATTACTGTGACAGGTGAGACTGTGGAGTCAGGCTCCGCCCACACTGACACACCTCCACGGTTTTCAAAGTAAAAGTCTGAGTTTCTGTTGGTCCACACTTTTTAAAACACTGCCGTCTTCCTCTGTGTGCAGCTCAGTCAGTGATCCTGCAGAGCCCCGCCCTCCCTGTGACAACAGGATGTGATGTCACTCTGCGATGTCGAACCAGACAAACGTCCAACCGAGAGGCAACGTTCTACAAAAACAACTTGACCATCAGAACCGAGCAAACGGGTCACATGACCATCCATCACATCGCCAAGTCTGACGAAGGAGCCTACAAGTGTGACATCATCGGTGAAGGAGAGTCTCTGACCAGCTGGATCACTGTCACAGGTCAGGAGGCTTCATCAGGGTCTCCGTCCTCCACATTCATCATTGCTGTTGCCATATCAGTCAAAGCTTTGGTTCTGCTGGTTCTGCTGGTTGTTCTGGTTGTTCTGGTTCTGCTGGTGAGACCATGTGTTCGGAGGAAACCCGTGGGTGAGACAGTCTCCGTTTTTATACGCTAAAAACTGTTTGAATGTCATGTGGCCGCTAGATGTCTCTGTAGCGCTAGTGACGCCATCAAACGGCGTCTGTTTTCCACCGCGTTTCGCGTCAGAATCCACGACGTGAGTGAAAAGGTTCAGAAAGGTTCAGGTTCGTCGATGAACCACAAGAACTAACGAAAACTGGACGAACTGGGGAGAGAACCAATCAGAAGAGTATTGTATCCACGATCTCGTTCTTTCAGTCACTAACCACAGCTCGTGACCATAGGTGAGGATAGGAGCGTAGATCGACCGGTAAATCTTCACCAAGACCGATGCAGAGTCTGCATTACTGCAGATTCCGCACCGATCCGTTTGTCGATCTCTCGCTCCATTTTTCCATCACTCGTGAACAAGACCCTGAGATACTTAAAGTCCTCCACTTGGGGCAGGATCTCAGCCCCACCCTTTTACGGTTGAGGACCATGGTCTCCTGGAGATCACGGCCCGGTGAGGCAAACAGGACTACATCATCCGCAAAGAGCAGAGACCCGATCCTGAGCTCACCAAACCGGACTCCCTCAACGCCCTGGCTGCATCTAGAAATGACAAAGGGCAACCTTGGCGGAGTCCAACTCCCACCGGAAACGGATCCAACTTACTGCCGGCAATGCGGACCAAGCTCTGGCCCGGTCGTACAGGGACCGAATGGCCCTTACCAAGGGTTCCGGAACCCCATACTCCCGGAGCACTCCCCACAGGAGTCCCCGAGGGACACGATCAAATGCCTTGACTGGTTGGGCGAACTCCCATGCACCCTCCAGGACCCTGCAGAGAGTATAGAGCTGATCCATCGTTCCGCAACCAGGACGAAAACGACACTGTTCTTCCTGGATCTGAGGTTCGACTATCCAACGGACTCTCCTCTCCAGGACCCCCGTAAAAATATTACCCCGGAGGCTGAGGAGTGTGATACCCCCTGTAGTTGGCACACACCCTCCGGTCCCCCTTCTTAAAAAGATCCGGTCTGCTAATCCAGAGGCACTGTCCCCAACGTCCACGTGACATTTAACCACCTTTGCAACCTAAACCCCAGAGATAGGACAGCCCACTCCTGAGTCCCCAGACTCTGCTTCCTCATTGGAAGGTGTGTCAGTGGGATTGAGGAGATCTTCGAAGTAATCCCGCCAACGACCCACAACGTCCCGAGTCGAGGTCAGCAGTACCCCATCCCTACTGTACACGGTGTTGATGTTGCACTGCTTCCCCCTCCTGAGTCACCGGATCGTCGACCAGAACCTCCTCAAAGCCGTCCGGGAAGTCGTGCCTTAGAGACCGCCGAAGCCGCATTTGCGCTTGGTCTGCCGGTACCCATCAGCTGCCTCTGGAGTCCCACAAGCCAAAAAGGCCTGGTAGGACTCCTTCTTCAGCTTGACGGCATCCCTTACCGCCGGTGTCCGCCAACGAGTTCGGGGGTTGCCGCCTCCAACAGGCACCAACCACCTTGCGGCCACAGCTCCGGTCAGCCATCCTCGACAATGGAGGCACGAAACCTGGCCCATTCGGCCTCAATGTCTCCCGCCTCCCTTGGGACGTGGTCGAAATTCTGCCGGAGGTGGGAGTTGAAATTCTCTCTGACAGGGGATTCCGCCAGACGTTACCAACAGACCCTCACTACACGTTTAGGTCTGCCAGGCCTGACCGGTATCCTCCCCTGCCATTGGAGCCAACTCACCACCAGGTGGTGATCAGTTGACAGCTCCGCCCCTCTCTTCACCCGAGTGTCCAAGACATATGGCCGCAAGTCGATGATTGACCTACGGCCAAGGGTATCCTGGTGCCAAGTGCACATATGGACACCCTTCTGCGCCTGAATACGCGCTCACGTCGGATTGCACATTTCCACGGTCATTTCACGCTTCATACATCTGAAAGTCGGCGGGGAAAAAGGACGTACGCCGTGTTTTTGTGCGTACGCAAACCTTTTGTACACGAGGCCCCAGGTCTCACTGTCTTTGCCCACATGAGCATTGAAGTCCCCCAGCAGGGACTCCAGAAAGACTGGGTGCTTTGAACAGTTGTTCGGTGCATAAGCACAAACAACAGTCAGCACCCGTCGCCCCACCCGGAGGTTGTCATCAGTAAATTCACTCAGTCAGTAAATGGTACATTTTTGCCACTAACTCTTCTTTGCTCTCAAATCTCTTTTTTTGGTTTCAAATCTATTCTATTTGATTGAACAATAAAGGGACAAAATCCTCTCCGAGTACATTTGTTGTTGTTTTTTCAAGTGTGAAGTGATCTGGTGATGATCTCACGCCTCGTGGTCGACGTGTCAAAACAGACGTTTGTTTCCTGTTTCCTGATGGAAACAAAGTGTTTGTGTCACTTTACTGAGAATCACTTTAGTGTTTTTAACCGACTTCATTTCTTATTTCTTATTTCAGAGCGTGATCCGCCGACGACACCGCTGAGAGTTACGGACGAATAATGATCAGAGCAAACATCAGGACAGGTACAGCTGTGAGAATGTCCGCTCTCACATGTAAGGGTTTGAAACACAGTTAAAGGTGCATTATGTAATAAATGATCAAATCCTCCTAATATGTCACAGAGACTCAGGAATAATGTTCATATAACAAACTGAACTCACCAACAACAACAGTACAGACTAAATATATAGAAAACGAATATTAAGAAAACAAGTCGGTTTTTTGTTGTTTGTTGTTTTTTTACAAATGAACATGAACGAATGATACACGGATTCTGGTCGATCTTCAGTTTTGAGTCGATGTGTTTTGGGTTTTGCACCTCAGGGCCACCGTAGAAAAGTCTCACGTCTTGTGAATCGTTTAAAGTTTGAACCACGTCTATGGGCCGGGGTTTCTGACCGTTTCATGGGTATGTGGAAATGATTTGCATGTGTGTGTGTGCGTGCGTGCGTGTGTGTCTTTGTGTGTTTGTGCGAGCGAGCTTGTGTAGCGTGTGTGCGTGTGTGAGTGTATTATATACAGACCTATTAATGTGCATAATGTTCTTATGTTCTATAATGTTCTTATGTTCTATAATGTTCTTATGTTCTATAATGTTCTTATGTTCTATAATGTTCTTATGTTCTATAATATTCTTATGTTCTATAATGTTCTTATGTTCTATAATATTCTTATGTTCTATAATGTTCTTATGTTCTATAATGTTCTTATGTTCTATAATGTTCTTATGTTCTATAATGTTCTTATGTTCTATAATATTCTTATGTTCTATAATGTTCTTATGTTCTATAATGTTCTTATGTTCTATAATATTCTTATGTTCTATAATGTTCTTATGTTCTATAATGTTCTATAATATTCTTATGTTCTATAATATTCTTATGTTCTATAATGTTCTATAATGTTCTTATGTTCTATAATATTCTTATGTTCTATAATATTCTTATGTTCTATAATGTTCTTATGTTCTATAATATTCTTATGTTCTATAATGTTCTTATGTTCTATAATGTTCTTATGTTCTATAATGTTCTTATGTTCTATAATATTCTTATGTTCTATAATGTTCTTATGTTCTATAATGTTCTTATGTTCTATAATATTCTTATGTTCTATAATGTTCTTATGTTCTATAATGTTCTTATGTTCTATAATATTCTTATGTTCTATAATGTTCTTATGTTCTATAATATTCTTATGTTCTATAATGTTCTATAATATTCGTGAATCGTTGGTTTTGTTTAACACAGCTGCACTCAACGATTCAACGGTTCAGTATTTCCTTGTGTTGTTTTGTCTCTGTTGTACCACAAGGTGGTGCAGTTGGTCTAGAGAACCAGAATACACATGTAGAGGAAGTGAGGGTTTGTTTGATGTTCAGATGTACGTGATATATATGTATATATATGTGTCTTAACCCTCAATCTTAATCCTCAATCTTAATCCTCAATCTTAATCCTCAGTCTTAATCCTCAATCTTAATCCTCGATCTTAACCCTCGATCTTAACCCTCGATCTTAACCTCAATCTTAATCCTCAATCTTAATCCTCAGTCTTAATCCTCAATCTTAACCCTCAATCTTAACCCTCGATCTTAACCCTCGATCTTAATCCTCGATCTTAATCCTCGATCTTAACCCTCGATCTTAATCCTCGATCTTAACCCTCGATCTTAACCCTCGATCTTAACCCTCAGTCTTAACCCTCAGTCTTAACCCTCAATCTGAACCCTCGATCTTAATCCTCGATCTTAATCCTCGATTTTAACCCTCGATTTTAATCCTCGATCTTAACCCTCAATCTTAACCCTCAGTCTTAACCCTCAATCTGAACCCTCGATCTTAATCCTCGATCTTAATCCTCGATCTTAATCCTCGATCTTAACCCTCAATCTTAATCCTCAATCTTAACCCTCAATCTTAATCCTCAATCTTAACCCTCAATCTCATAAATGCTCTCCCTCTAGTCCAAGTTCTGTCCCGATTCTCAGATAAATTAAGTTGAGGGTCAAGTTTAAGGGCTGTATCGCCCTCAGTCTCCATTTCTGTTTGTCCACACATACCTGCAAGTTTCAACATTATAATAACAATAATGCCAGTTTTTCAAAATAAAAGTCTCACTTTCTCTTCATTCATTCTCTTCATTCACGACACAAAGCCAGTTTTTCAAAATAAAAGTTTCACTTTCTTCATCCACACTAAAACACAAAGCCAGTTTTTCAAAATAAAAGTCTCACTTTCTTTTCATCAACACTGAAATGCAAACACACAATTTTCAAAATAAAAGTCACGTTTTCTGTGCATCTACAGTAAATTTAAATCCAAATTTTTCTAAATAGAAGTCTCCATTTCTGTTTATCCACACTAAAACACATACCTGCAAGCTTCAAAATTATAATAACAATAATGCCCAATTTTCAAAATAAAGGTCTCACTTTCTCTTCATCCACACTAAAACACAAAGCCAGTTTTTCAAAATAAAAGTCTCACTTTATTTTCATCCACACTGAAATACAAACACATCATTTTCAAAATAAAAGTCACGTTTTCTGTGTTTTTTGTCCATCCATGTGAAACACAAGCCCAGATTTCAAAGTAAAAGTCTTGGTTTCTCATCCAAAATAAAAAAATGCGTATTTGCAATATAAACCAGGACAAATGCTAAAAAACCCTTGGCATTTTCTCAATAACATTTGACAAATTATGTATAAACTGTTATATAAACAAAATATGGTCGTACATTGCAATAGAGGAATAATCTCATTCCCCGTGAAATTTCCTGTAAATTATAATATTTTTTTATGAAAAATACCACTTGACCATGTTGCTTTTACAGAAGAAACTGACACGACCAAACAAGCGCGACAGTCAACGAGGTCAATGAAACTTGTGCTTTTTATTATTTTCAATGAATAAAAAACAACAAGAACTACTGTTCTTTTATAAAAATGTGATGTAAACTCTGAATCTAGACTGCAATGAATTTGTGTTAAACATGTCAACATTTGTAGAATTGGGTGTTAATGGCTGTGTGTGTGTGTGTGTGTGTGTGTGTTCTTGTACTTGCAGCATACTGAGGACCAGTGAGGGTTTTAAACCAACAAAGTGAGGTCATTTTTACGGAGTGAGGACATTTTGGCCGGTCCTCACTTTGTTTTCATTGAAATCACTTCCTTAGGTTGCTATAACATGCTATACTCAATTTGTCAAAAATTTTAATTTTGGATGACTTTTTCTCAAATTTTGGACCATAATTTTTTTTTCAAATTTTGGACCACATTTTTTTTTTTAATTTTTGGACCAATTTTTTTTCAAATTTTGGACCAAATTTCTTTTTTCAAATTTTGGACCAAAAATTTGGGTACATTTTTTTTTTTCAATTTTGGACGACATAGTATAGAATGACGTTTTTGTCAAATCTTGGACCAAAATTTTTGGGCCATTTTTTTTTTCAAATTTTGGGTCAAATTTTTTCCAATTGAGGGCCAAATTGTTTTCAAATTTTGGGTCTAATTTTTTTCAAATTTTGGGTCAATTTTTTTTCAAATTTTGGGTCAATTTTTTTTTTTTTATTTTGGGTCAAAAAAAAATTCCCAATATTTGGAAGACATAGTATAGTATGACGTTTTTGTCAAATTTTGGACCAAAATTTTTTTGTCAAATTCTTTTTTAAATTTTGGTCTACATAGTATAGTATGACGTTTTTGTAAAATGTTGGACCAAAAATTAAAAAAATAAAATAAAATCGAAAAGTTTTCCAGCCCTTTTTGCTCTGGGGCTCCACCTGCAGACATTTTATGGTACTGCAACCAGTAGTTCTTTGTAGATGTCATTCATGAAGTAGATATTTGTAATTGTGTTGATTTATAAAGTGGAAATGCTGGTCCTCAGTATGCAGCAAGTACAAGAATGTGTGTGTGTGTGTGTGTGTGTGTGTGTGTGTGTGTGTGTGTGTGTGTGTGTGTGTGTGAGGCTCTATTATTATTACATCACCATGCAAAATAATGACTTCATCCTAACCTTACATAGCTTTGATATTAAAGTTGTAGAAAAATTGCCACTCTTTTCCTAAGAAATATAAATATATATATAAAATATATATAAATATACAACACTTAATATAGTTCCACATAATAAGTTTGTCCACATTACATCTTTGACCAGCATCAAAAACTTCTAAGATTTGACAAAATCATGGTCTTAATATATGTCTATACATATGCCAAACTCGACGATTTTTTTTTTTTTGTTTTTTTTGGATCGAGGTCTCTTTTATTTCCCAAATATAACAAGCATATAGCAGCATTCTGATGAATCTCTATGTTAGCACTTGGTTGCACTTCATCCTCATTCAGTACAGTGTGAAGAAATAATTTAAATAATAAATTATTAAATAAAAAAAAACAAAAACGTGTTGTGCTGTGTCCATTTATCAAATAAAGCATGTATCCAAGAAGATAGCACCACACAGCAGCTTCTACTGGAAACAGAAGCACGGATGTCAACCTGAACACTGAAGTAAACATTCATACTGGGAGAGTGAGTGACGAGGCTCACCTGGAACCTCGTTTTAATGATTTTTTTTTTTTTTTTGTCAAATGGAGCAAAGAAACCAGACGATATTCACATTTAAGAAGCTAACAAATCACAAAGTTTGTATTAATTGTTAAAAAAAAAACAAACAAAAAAAAAAACCTCTCTATAATTGATTAATTCATTGTTGCAGCTCTACTGGTTATCTAAATGTTTCACGAATATTACATGATAACAGATTTTGGTGTTCTGGGCACTATACGGCGCATGACGACTGGCCGGAAAAAGACTTCAACAGACACCAGAGGACCTCAGAAGACTTTAGAACATCTCAGACGACCTCAGAGGACTCTCCTAGAAGACTTCAGAAGATCTCAGAAGACTTTAGAAGACCTCATAAGACTTTAGAAGATCTCATAAGACTTCAGAAGACCTCAGAAGACTTTAGAAGACCTCATAAGACTTCAGAAGACCTCAGAAGACTTTAGAAGATCTCATAAGACTTTAGAAGACTTTAGAAGACCTCATAAGACTTTAAAAGATATCATAAGACTTTAGAAGACCTCAGAAGACTTTAGAAGACCTCATAAGACTTCAGAAGACCTCAGAAGACTTCAGAAGATCTCAGAAGACCTCAGAAGACTTTACAAGATCTCATAAGACTTTAGAAGACCTCAGAAGACTTTAGAAGACCTCAGAACCTTGGTACTATTGCATTTCCCAAGTGGAGATCACTGATGAGGGACAGAGGACTACGCCCTGACGCCGACGTCACGTCTTTTATACACACACACACACACACACACACACATACACACACACACACACAGTCAAATACATTACACACACACACACACACACACATATATATACAGTATATACTCCACAAAAATAGAAACACACGAAGAAAAACTTGTAGTTATTGTGACAAAACAGAGTAACTATCCAAAAATAACAGTACAACTTTATCAATAAAGTGGCTTTAATTTGCGAGCATCAGGATCCATTTCAAAACAAAAGTCCTGGAGTAACAGCAGGGAGGACACAACGGGGGTCGAAGTTCACGCGCTGAAATCCGCCTGTTGTGCAGAGTAACAGTCTCACCGGCAGTTCTGGTCGCTGGGCTGAACCAATCACGGAGGTGCTGGAGCCTCATGTACCGGACCTGAGCGTCGTTCCAGTCTCTCTGAAACGAGTCCGCGGCGCCCTTTTATTGATCAGACCAAGTTTGCTTAGTTTGATAGTTTTGATGGAACTGGATGGCGCGATCAGCTGATCTGTGGAGTAAACAAAGCGGGCGACATGGAGTGGCTGTCACCATGTATTATTACAGTGTATTAAAGTGCGGAAATACATTGGTGTAATACACTTACTCATACAATGTCAGGTGATTGTTGAACCAAGGCTGTGATGGACCCTAATTCACTTGGAACCTTCTTTTTGGATAATTTGTGCGTCTTTGAGAGAACGATGACAACAATCACAACACAAACAAACCCCACAGTCACACACACACCAGCGATCAGCCCAACACTGTTTCCACGGTTTCCTTCATCCGATTTTCCTTCTTCTTCCAACTTTTCTTCATCTTTGTTCTCTTCGTCCTCATTCAGTGGAGCTGTGAGACCTGCAGAGAAGGACCAGGTGTCAGCAAGTTTGGACTCTACCAACTCAACCAGATCTGGACTCTACCAACTCACCTGGCGGCTCAATGACTCTCAGGTTGATGACTCTCTTGGACTCTACGTTGTTTCCTCCGATCTTCACGATGCTTCTACACTCGTAAACTCCAGAGTCGTCGACGGTGACGTTCTTCACCGTGATGGAAACGTCTCCGTCTTTTATCTCGGGATTTCTCAGCTCCACTCGACCGCGATAACGTGGATTCTGGTAGTTTTCGTACGGACGCGCGTTACGGTAGAAGAAGACGTACTTGAGCGGCTGCAGGTCAGATCTTGTCCACTCGATCAGCGTCATCCCTCCATTGCACTCAAGAGTTACGTCACTTCCAGACGTCACTGTTAGCTCGTCTAGACCTAAAAACAACGAAAACAGAAAACAGTGAGCAGATAAAAAGAGTTTTCTGTTAATAATTATGATGAATCGTTGCTTCTTCTTTAGGCTAAAACATGCTAACAGTTATATTTAACATGTGTCACTTTCATATTTTCTTCAGAATAAAAGCTCTGAATTCTGTATGAAATGGTTGTTTTTGTGAAGAAAAGGAAATTTATAACTTAATTTACTGAAGAATATGAATCTGTTCTGTTTTTATTGTCGTTTTTGGAAGTGGACGTTTTTGTCCTTAAGGACTTAAGAGGGAGTAAAAAAAAACAGACAGTTTTCTATTGATTTATTAAGAATGATTAAAGGTGCATTATGTAATAAATGATAAAATCCTCCTAATATGTCACAGAGACTCAGGAATAATGTTCATATAACAAACTGAACTCACCAACAACAACAGTACAGACAAAATATTCGCATTAAAATAATATTTTTTGGACCGAAAAGTCGTGTTTGTGTTTTGAAACCGCTCTGGCAACCTCGACTCTGGAGGGGAGGGGCGGAGGAGGAGGAGGAGGAGGAGGAGGAGGAGGAGGAGGAGGAGGAGGAGGAGGGGGCGGGGACGACTCGCCGCAGTGTTTTGAATTTGAGTGTAGTAACTGTTTTTGGCCACATTGTTACAGATGGAGAGAGTTATTCTATTCAACACTGATGCATTTTATATATATATATATATATATATACATATACATATACATATACATATACATATACATATACATATACATATACATATACATATATATTTTTTATTTTTTTTATATGTATATTCAAACTGTTAAAATCCTCAAAAGTGAAAGAATGTTCTTCTTAGTTTTGAGCCTGACGGGAGTTGTTTGTTTTCAAACGCCAAAGTAACCTCACCTTAACAAGATGAGACTTGACTACACACACACACACACACACACACACACACACACACACATTCTGAGCCTAAAACATAGGAAACTGCGCAGGAAACTGCGCAGAAAAGTGCATGCATTACACAACAGCTGCTGTTGTTGTTGTTGTTATTATTTTAAATATCACTAGAGGTCCTCAAAACAACCGCACTCTGAAGTTCACTTCCTGTTTACATTATTTTCATTTTTTGCACTCGGCTGTTTTCAGCTGCAAAATAACAACAAAGAACTTTTATCTGCAGACACGCGCGCGCGCACACACACACACACACACACACGCACACACACACACACTCTGCTCACCGTTGAGGACCAAAGCCAGAGACAGGAACAAAATATCCCTTAAATACTGCGACATGACTGAGAAACAGCTGTGTGTGTGTGTGAGTGTGAGAGAGAGAATCCTGTAACAAAAACAACATGAGTGTGTGTGTGTGTGAGTGTGTGTCTGTGAGTGTGTGTGTGTTGAAAGGGGGAGGAGTCATCGAGTTCCTCTCTTATCAGCAAAGTCAAAAAAGACCGAGAGATTTTCTTCCTCTTCACTGTGAAGAGAATCTTACCGTCTCAGCTCAATATTCAATACAAACATATATATAATATATATATATATATATATACAGTATATATATTTTTTATATATTTATAGTTGTCCATCAAACTGCTCTGACCTGCTGAAGTCTCTCTGCTGCCATCTGCTGGACACAAGCCATTTCATTTGCAACAGACTAATTCCGGGAAGTCACGCCTCATGGTGAACGTGTCGTACAAACGTTAGCTTCCTGTTTCCTGATGGAAACAAAGTGTTTCCACCACTGTTTGACTCCGCCCCCATTTAGGAACGCGCCCACACTTTAGTGCAGAAAAACTCAAATATATATTGTTGTTTTTAATTATTGTTATTATTATTATTATTATTATTATATTTTTTATGATGATTCTCACTGATCTGATGACAATAAAATCAAATTCATGTCATTCATAAAGGTTTAGTGCATCATTTGTGGAAGTGTGATTGTATGACGTACTAACACTGACTGTGCTGTGAGCGCCCCCTGCTGCTGTGAACCAGCCTTAAGCCCAATTTATACTCCTGCGTAAAGTGCTCTGCGTAGCTACGCAGAGTCCTCTGCGTCGACGCAGAACCTGTCGAAGAGCCTCTGCGTCGTCTCCGGGTGCACGGAATATTTTTTAAGTGTCCGTCACTCCGTCAAGGGACTACGGAGACGGCAAGAGCTGCGATTGGTCCTCAGGACAGGCCGAGCTAAGCTGCTCTGTGCCGGCTCTCAGTGCGCTCCGGGCGTCCTGACAGAGGCGGAGCTGATCCCCGCCGATAACGCCGCTGCCGAACTATAAATACGTCATATCTTAACACACACAGCACATGTTTAGACTCTAAATGGCCAATTTCTCGCCTCAAATTATCTTAAAACTGCGTTCCGTGACACAGAAAAGTGAGAAACGGCCACTTTTTCAACAACAACAGTCTTTCTCTCTCTTTCTTTCTCGGACGCCATTGCTCACTGTAGCCAGAAGCACAACAACCTTGCGCAGCGACCCCTACTGATCGGGCGGGAAATTGCAGCGAGTGTCCGTCACCACGACGCAGAAGTATAAATGCTCGAGGCGTCTCCGTGGTGACGCAGACGGATAACGCATACGCAGTCGGAGAAGTATAATGTGGCCTTTAGACAAAGAGCCTTAATAAAAGACTCACCTGATAAAAGTTGATGTCTGTGATGTATTACCAACATGTTTCACATCTTTATCTCAATGTTAGACGGACTTTGACAACAGGAAACTGACGTTTGTAAACCACTCACTCTCCCACACCAAAGCCCATAGAGAAAAACAGTGATTTTAACATCACAGAGACACAGGAGTTCACAGGAGTTGTTGATCCACTGCTGCCTCCATCACTAACTTACAATGACTGATTTTAATGAATTCGGCTTTTAAAATATTTAATTTCGACTTAACTCAGTGACACAAAGTGACCACACGAGGCAGCAGAGGACCAGCAGCTCATGTGTCCACTGTGAGCTTAAATCCCTGGTTTTCTCTATGGGCTTTGGTGTGGGAGAGTGAGTGGTTTTACAAACTTCAGTCTCAGAAATGAAATGACTTTGTTTTGTAATGAACCACAGCATCATGTTGAACATAACTTTATTGACAAAACTGCATAAAAACAGGCAAATAAACACGAGTAAAACTTTAAACTGAAATGTTTACAAAAAAACAAACATTGAGGTTTATCTCAGAATCGATGCTCAGTGGTGACGTTAGCGATGGTTGGTTCGTGCTCGACGTCCAATCCCTCGTCAGCGTTTGAGGCTGTTGTCGTGGAAACGGACAGGGCTTTACCTGCAGGGTTTAGTAAAGACGAGTTTATTTAGGTTTGTCGGACGATCGGTTAATTGGTCGATCAGTTGATTACCTGCGTGTTGTGGGCGTGGCGTCTGTCTGATGTCGCGGTATCTGAACACCATGAAGAGAGTGGAGATGAAGTACGGCAGAGAAACCACGACACAGCGAATCATCGTGAACAGTGACTGAGGAGCTCCTGACGACACTGAATCACCTGGGAAAACACATCACAGTGACATCACAGTAAAATCACACTAACATCACAGTGACATCACAGTAAAATCACACTAACATCACAGTGACATCACAGTAAAATCACACTAACATCACAGTGACATCACAGTGATATCACAGTGACCTCATTACATCACAGTGACATCATTACATCACACTAACATCACAGTGACATCACAGCATCACAGTAAAACATCACAGTGACATCACAGCGACATCACGATAACATCACAGCATCACCACAGTGACGTAACAGTAACATCACAATAACAACACAGTGACATCACAGTGACATCACAGTGATATCACAGTGACCTCATTACATCACAGTGACATCACAGTAACATCACAGTGACCTCATTACAACACAGTGACATCACAGTAACATCATAACATCACAGTGACATCATAACATCACAGTGACACCACGATAACATCACAGTGACATCACAACATCACAGTGACATCATAACAACACAGTGACATCACAGTAACATCATAACATCACAGTGACATCACAACATCACAGTAACATCACAACATCGTAATGACATCACAGTGACATCATAACATCACAGTGACACCACGATAACATCACAGTGACATCACAACATCACAGTGACATCATAACAACACAGTGACATCACAGTAACATCATAACATCACAGTGACATCACAACATCACAGTAACATCACAACATCGTAATGACATCACAGTGACATCATAACATCACAGTGACACCACGATAACATCACAGTGACATCACAACATCACAGTGACATCATAACAACACAGTGACATCACAACATCACAGTGACATCATAACAACACAGTGACATCATAACATCACAGTGACATCATAACATCACAGTGACATCATTACATCACAGTGACATCATAACATCACAGTGACATCACAGTAAGATCACAGTAAGATCATAACATCACAGTGACATCACAGTGACATCATAACATCACAGTAAGATCACAGTAAGATCACAGTAAGATCATAACATCACAGTAACATCACAGTGACATCATAACATCACAGTGACATCACTTGACCTCTGACCTCACCTTTGACAAGCAGCCTGATGGGCGGAGACTTGGCCCCGCTGACGTCACACATGTAGACGCCCTCAGCGGACTTGGAGATGTGATAGAGGGTCATGTGACCTGTGGGCGTGTCCTCGACGTGGTAACCGTCTTTATAGAACGCGGCCGGCCGGTTGAACGGCGCGGTGGTCGTTTGACAGCGCAGAGTCACGTTGTCGCCCTCTGCTGGCGGGTGGATGGGACTGCGCAGGAGCACGGTTTTATGTAAACCTGCTGCAGCAACGATATTAACATATTAGTACGATGATAGTACGATGCCCCGCCCCCTCGCCCCGCCCCCTCGCCCCACCCCCCTCCCCCCCGTCAGGTGGACTCTCCTACCGTAAATGTTGAGTTCGACAGCGCTGCTCCGTTGCAGCGTGACCGACTCGCACCAGTAGATGCCGCTGTCGGGCGGCTTGACCGTGGTCACCCTGCAGCCAGAGGAGTCGAGCGCCCCCCAGTGGACGCCGCAGGTGGACAACGTCCCGGTGGCCGTGGTGAACCTCCTGACGTGGAAGCTGCTGCTGCTGCTGTCGTTGTCGTTGTTGTTGTTGTTGTTGTTGCCGCAGGTCAGCGACAGATTCTCGTACTCGCTCAGCTGAGTCGACTCGGGGACCGCGGTGAGGGTCAGCGAATCGCCGTCGTCGTCTGATGACGGAGATTATAAAGCTCACTCAGCTGCAGTACCGCTAACGGCCACCGGGTTCGAAGTTTTCTTTTTACGTTTAAATTGAAAGCTAAAATAAATAAAAAATCGAGCGAAATTGAACCTTTGATGAGCAGCCAGCTGCTCGGAGACTCTTTGACCTCGCCGTCGACTCGCCGCCGACACTTGTAAACGCCCTCGTGCGACTTGTTGACGTTGCTGAGGGTCACGTGATCCGTCGGCCCCGTGTAGACGCTGCGGTCGTCTTTGAAGAAGGTCACCTGACGGTCGGTGGGCGTGTCCTTTGTCTCGCAGCGCAGCGTGACGTCACTTCCCTGCGTCACGGGAAGGAAGGGGCTCTGCAGGATCACTCGTCTGTCTGGACACGGAACAGAGACAAGCGGTGTATAAAATGACGGCGTACACTGCAGTCGGCCACCAGGGGGCGACTTGGAATTTTCAAATGGTCCGACGTTGAAACTACAGAAACTAAATGAAAACGTCAATTACAGCGTGTTGACAAAGTTTCTTCATTTGTTCGAATCATGTCTGCTAACATGAAAGGGGCGGAGCTTACAACCATTTACGGCAGCGGGCCACCAGGGGGCGATCTATACTTTTAAGATGTCGTCTGACTTTGTTGACAGAAACTAAATTAAAACTAAAATGTATTTATTTATTGTGTTTTAAAGTTTTCATTTATTCGAATCATGTCTGCTAACATGAAAGGGGCGGAGCTTACAACCAGGCCACCAGGGGGCGATCTATACTTTTAAGATGTTGTCCAACCTTTGTTTACAGAAACTAAATTAAAATTTAAACGTATTTATTTATTGTGTTTTAAAGTTTTAGATTTATTCGTATATATGTGATTTAAAAAAAACAATATTATGATGTATACTGCAGTCGGCCACCAGGGGGCGACTTCGAATTTTCAAATGGTCCGACGTTGAAACTACATAAACTAAATGAAAACGTCAATTACAGCGTGTTGACAAGGTTTCTTCATTTGTTCGAATCATGTCTGCTAACATGAAAGGGGCGGAGCTTACAACCAGGCCACCAGGGGGCGATCTATACTTTTAAGATGTCGTCCAACTTTGTTTACAGAAACTAAATTAAAACATAAACTAATTTATTTTGTTTAATGTTTTTGATTTATTCGTATATGTGATAAAAAAAAAAAACAATATTATGATATATATTGCAGTTGGCCACCAGGGGGCGAATTCGAATTTTCAAATGGTCCAACTTTGTTTACAGAAACTAAATTAAAATATGAACTAATTTATTTTGTTTAAAGTGTATGTGATCGGAAAAAAAAATGATGATGTATACTTCAGTCGGCCACCAGGGGGCGACTTCAAATTTTCAAATGGTCCAGCGTTGTTTAAAGAAATTAAATTTAAACGTCAATTACAGCGTGTTTAAAAAGTTTCTTCATTTATTCAAATCATGCCTCCGTCTGCTAACATGAAGGGCCGGAGCTTACAACCATTTACGGCAGCCGGCCACCAGGGGGCGATCTACACTTTCAAGATGTCGTCCAACTTTGTTTATAGAAACTAAATTAAAACATAAACTAATTTATTTTGTTTAAAGATTTGATGTATTCGTATATGTGATCGTGAAACAAATTTACGATGCATACTGCAGCCGGCCACCAGGGGGTCATCTATACTTTTAAGATGTCGTCCTACTTTGTTTACAGAAACTTCATTAAAACATCCAACTAATTTATTTTGTTTGAAGTTTTTGATGTATTCGTATATGTGATCGAAAAAAATTATTATGATGTATACTGCAGTCGGCCACCAGGGGGCTACCTAAAATGGTCTGGCTTTATCTTTTTCAAATGAAAACTAAATTGAAACATGAACGACTGCTTGTTTTGATTTATTTTGTACTTTATCATAAAAAGAAATGTATGATGTATACTACAGCTGGCCACCAGGGGGCAATGTTGCCATGTTGTCCATTATTGTACTTTTGAACTTTTAAGCATTTTAGAAGAAGACGCTCACCGTCGTCGTTCCAGAATCTTACCGGTGACCGTGATGTTGACGGCGCTGCTGCTCTCTCGGTAACTCGACTCGCACCAGTAGACGCCGCTGGTCGTTAGCTTCACCGTGTTCACGAAGCAGGTGGACGCCGTCTGCGTTCCCCAGCCCGAGCCGCACTCCGACACGAGCAAGCTGCCGACAAATCAACACGCTAATGCTACGTAGCCAGTTCGTGTTTGTACACTTCGACCAAATAACGAAAAAAGTTGCGATCTTTTAGCGTAGCGTTAGCTCAGGGCTGTGACGGAAAACTGACCTGTCCCTAGTGTATCTCCACACCTTCCATTGGTCGGAGCCCAGGTGTTCGCAGGTCACCACGATGTGTTCGTACTCGAAGAACTGAGTCCTGTTGGGCTCGACGCTCACCGAGGCTACGACGACGCAACGAAAACAAAGTATTAAAAACACACACAAGACACGAGATGACACAAAAACAACAAACAAATACGTCCAGCGTTAAGCTAAAATTAAAAATTTCAATTGTCGGTAAAAAAAACGGTAAGTTTAGCAGAGGGTGTCGGGTGATGCTAACTGTACGAAGTAGAATTTAAAATGAAAGTAAATTGATTTTGGAATCATACGTAGGATTTGTAACTATAAGTCGGAGTTTTAACTTTAATCTACAGTTGGACATCGTTAGCTTTGATTTTTGCGTCGGACGTCGCCGCGCTCAGTCCATTTTTTTTCACTCTCTGCGATAAAGAATTCGTAACTTGGCTGTCGTAGTCACTCTGGTGCGTTCACGATGCGCGGTTTAATCGAGCTAAGGCCATAGTCTGACTAAGACAGGCAGCGTATACGTGCAGTCCGACTCCGCCTCTGTAGGTGGCGCTGTTACATCACTGAAAAACAAACGTGAAGTTAATCGTGAAATTGTTCCTACTCCAGTCCGACTAACACGCACGAGTAATCAGACTATGAATCACATTTTAGTGTTAGTCCGACTAAGACTAGCTCAATTTGAGTCCGACTAACATAGGACGGTTAAGAAAACGGAATTATCGTCTTAGTCCGATTAACGTTGGACTTTTTAGCATTAAATGTGCAATGAAAAACGGAGTTTCCGAGATTCGTCGCAGATCTTTCGACAAGATTTCCAAGTGGCCTAAACGTACGAATTTCAAGGCGGAGTCACTGATCTTTTTTTTAATAAAAAAAAAACGGACGTCGCGCTCATGGCCGGCCGTCTGTTGACGTCACGTTTTAGTTTCGGCTCGGCTCGCTTTCACATCGTCAGAGCGGAAACTTAAAAAAATAAAAATAAAAATAAAAAAACTTCCAGGTACCAGGTTCAGGACAAAGTGTCGTGTGTGGGTAAGAAACAGGAAGTGAAAAGCTCGACTCGGGTGTCACATCCTCCCACGACCACTGACCCTCGCGCGGTCACCTGACTTCCTGTTCACACTTGAACGCGATCAGTCTTTTGTTTTTGGTGACGGCCGTTCGATTTCGTAGGAATTGGCGGGTTGGGGCGGGGTGTCGGGGGGGGGGGGGGGGGGGGGGGGGGGCGGAGTCAAAGACTGACCACATGAGACTCTGAGGGGGGGGGTTTGGGGGGGGGGCTCACTCACCTCGACTGTGGGCGGGGGTGAGACGAGTTAGAGACACTGAAACGAGAGACAAACCAACGCTTAAATGTCAACTCCAAACACTTTAAAACTCATTTTAAACTCAATTCAAAAATAACTTTATCGATCCGTACGTCGACAACAGTTCCTCCTTTAATAATAACAATAATAATAATAATAACAGATAACATGATTTTTTTTTTTTGCTTCTTAAATGAAACAGTTTTTATTTGCTTTTCTCAAACAAACAAAAATCTCTATACATGATTTGTTATTGTTTATTTGTTTTGTTTGTTTTATGCAATAAAGAACATGTTTAGCAAGAAAGAAAATAACCAACAAATGAATGAGGATTTAAATGCGGAAATAAAGGGAAAAAAAAAGGTGTGATTTTATACGCAAAGTTTTACGTTAATCACCTTGAACGTCACGTACATTATATTAATAATTAACCCAATACTGTGTCGTGATGCGTTCAGGGACCAACCATAATTTTTGCATTATTATATGATTATATGATTTCAATTTGCTTCAAAACTTTACTACGGCAAAGCAAACGCTGCTACTTTTATTTTGAAATCTGTCGCTCTTATGATCTGAGTGAACCAACGAGTTAATTAACTAAATAAATAAATTAATGAATAAATAAACAAACATATCTCAGTTTACTTACAGAGGAAAAGCAGCGCTGTCTTCATGCTGAACCTTCACACTGACGACGAGCAAGAGCATCCTGCTCATGCAGGACGTGTGTGTGTGTGTGTGTGTGTGTGTGTGTGTGTGTGTGTGTGTGTGTGTGTGTGTGTGTGTGTGTGTGCGTGCGTGTGTTGTGTGTGTTGTTCGTATTCACTCGTTTCTTTCTTTCCGTCATGTGCCGTATGTGATCTTGTGAATTGGCATCGACTCTCAGTCTCACTTCAGGTTTCACGTCACTCGCTGCCTCTTATTAAAGGTCAAGTTCAGTTGTTTTTAAAGTATATATACACATATATGTATATATAGTGTATATATACATATATCTCACTGTTAAACAGACTTTTCCAACAAGAAAGTGAAGTTTGTAAACCACTCATTCTCCCACACCAAACCCCATAGAGAAAACCAGCATTTTTAGCTCACAGGGACACAGGAGCTGCTGGTCCACTGCTGCCTCGTGTGGTCACTTTGTGTCACTGAGTTTAGTCGAAATTAAATCATTTTAAAGCCGAATTCACTAAAATAAGACATTGTAAGTTAGTGATGGAGGCAGCAGTGGATCAACAACTCCTGTGAACTCCTGTGTGCTGTGATGTTAAAATCACTGGTTTACTCTATGGACTTTGGTGTGGGAGAGTGAGTGACTTTGGTGTGGGAGAGTGAGTGACTTTGGTGTGGGAGAGTGAGTGACTTTAGTGTGGGAGAGTGAGTGACTTTGGTGTGGGAGAGTGAGTGGTTTACAAACTTCAGTTTACACAAGGAAAAGTCTGTGTAACAGTGAAGATAAAGACGTGAACGTGTTCTAAAGACGTCGTAGACTTAAACTGACGTAGATTTTTTTTGGTGACTCTTCTGTAAAGTGGCTGAAATCATTCAGTAAACAGCACTCACTCTCCCACACCAAAGTCACTCACTCTCTCACACCAAAGTCACTCACTCTCTCACACCAAAGTCACTCACTCTCCCACACCAAAGTCACTCACTCTCTCACACCAAAGTCACTCACTCTCCCACACCAAAGTCACTCACTCTCTCACACCAAAGTCACTCACTCGCCCACACCAAAGTCACTCACTCTCTCACACCAAAGTCACTCACTCTCCCACACCAAAGTCACTCACTCTCCCACACCAAAGTCACTCACTCTCTCACACCAAAGCCACTCACTCTCCCACACCAAAGTCACTCACTCTCTCACACCAAAGTCACTCACTCTCCCACACCAAAGTCACTCACTCTCTCACACCAAAGTCACTCACTCGCCCACACCAAAGTCACTCACTCTCTCACACCAAAGTCACTCACTCTCCCACACCAAAGTCACTCACTCTCCCACACCAAAGTCACTCACTCTCTCACACCAAAGCCACTCACTCTCCCACACCAAAGTCACTCACTCTCTCACACCAAAGTCACTCACTCTCCCACACCAAAGCCACTCACTCTCCCACACCAAAGTCACTCACTCTCCCACACCAAAGTCACTCACTCTCCCACACCAAAGTCACTCACTCTCCCACTCCAAAGTCACTCACTCTCCCACACCAAAGCCACTCACTCTCCCACACCAAAGTCACTCACTCTCACACACCAAAGTCACTCACTCTCACACACCAAAGTCACTCACTCTCCCACTCCAAAGTCACTCACTCTCCCACACCAAAGCCACTCACTCTCCCACACCAAAGTCACTCACTCTCCCATACCAAAGTCACTCACTCTCACACACCAAAGTCACTCACTCTCCCACTCCAAAGTCACTCACTCTCCCACACCAAAGTCACTCACTCTCACACACCAAAGTCACTTACTCTCCCACACCAAAGTCACTCACAGGAGTTGTTGATCCACTGCTGCCTCCATCACTAACTTACAATGTCTTTTTTAGTCAATTCGGCTTTTAAAACCTTTGATTAGATTGACCTCAGTGACACAAAGTGACCACACGAGGCAGCAGCAGACCAGCAGCTCCTGTGTCCACTGTGAGCTAAAATCACTGGTTATCTCTATGGGCTTTGGTGTGGGAGAGTGAGTGGTTTTTACAAACGTCAGTTTCCTGTTGTTAAAGTCTGTCTAACAGTTAATCAAACCACAGCTCAGACTCACACGAAGACACTCGACCTCAACTTTGACCCCAAAACTAAAATGTTCTTCACGTTCAAACGCTCGCGGTTTTACATTCACTGATCACACACAGACACACACACACACACACACACACACACACACACACACACACACACACACACACACACACACACACACAGGAGTGTGTGTAAATCTGGATAAGCCTATTATAGCTGCCCGTGTGTGTGTGTGTGTGTGTGTGTGTGTGTGTGTGTGTGTGTGTGTGTGTGTGTGTGTGTGTGTGTGTGTTATTAGTTCCCAGTGCTGACTCAGGAGGATCAGTCAAATCTCCTCACTTTCAACTTTCTATTTCTTTCTTTGTTGATTTAACAGTTTTTAAATAACTGTACAATAATAATATAGTAATAATACTAATCATAATATAATACTAATAGTAATATTAGTATTATATATGATTTTTATAATTATAAGTAATATAAAAAATCATATTATATAAATAATATCATTTTATCATAATAACAATTTTATGCGACCACATGGTGACGGGAGCCTAAATATGCACAGGGGGGCGCTGTAGAGTCACTGTGCCACACCTGAGTGTAAGTGAGTGCGTTTTATTCATTTACATGTGTAAAGAAAATCCACTTGGGGGCGCAATTGAGCTGTATTGTCCCAGCCAATTATGAGGTTAAAAAATATGAATTCTGCGAAACACACTGGTGCTATGACCAAACGTGTCCACAGGGGGGCAGTAAACGACAAGAAGATTGTATGTGCAGCTTTGACTTCGCGTCTCGTTTTAGCCGCGTTCGTTCTTCTTCTACGACCGTACTTCCTGTGTGCGCGCGTGTGTGTGTGTGCGTGTGTGTGTGTGTGTGTGTGTGTGTGTGTGTGTGTGTGTGTGTGTGTGTGCTCTTGTACTTGCGGCATACTGAGGACCAGTGAGGGTTTTTAACCAACAAAGTGAGGTCATTTTTACAGAGTGAGGACATTTTGGACAGTCCTCACTTTGCTTTCATTGAAATCACTTCCTTAGGTGGCTATAACATGCTATACTCAATTTGTCAAAAAAAAAAAAAATCAAATTTTGGGTAAAATTTTGGACCAACAATTTTGGGTAAAATTTTGGACCAAATTTTTTTTGTCAAATTTTTGACCAAATTTTTTTTGTCACATTTTGGACCAATTTTTTTTTCAAATTTTGGGTCAAAATTTCCTCTTTTTTTTTTCTTTTTTTCAAATTTTGGATGACATGGTATAGTAGGACGTTTCTGTCAAATTTTGGACCAAAAATATTTGGCCAAATTTTTTTTGTCATTTTGTCGACATAGTATAACTATGATATTTTTGTAAAAAAATTTGACCCACAAAAAATAAATAAAAAATCGAAACAGTTTTCCAGCCCTTTTTGCTCTGGGGCTCCACCTGCAGTACATTTTATGGTACTGCAACCAGTAGTTCTATATAGATGTCATTCATGAAGTAGATATTTGTAATTGTGTTGATTTATAAAGTGGAAATGCTGGTCCTCAGTATGCAGCAAGTACAAGAATGTGTGTGTGCGCGTGTGTGTGTGTGTGTGTGTGTGTGTGTGTGTGTGTGTGTGTGTGTGTGTGTCACACGGTATCATCCCTCTAATCTCTTTATCTCTGTCAGGGTGACGACAGGGTGAGGACGGATCCTTCCATCGCCGCAACTTTTCCATCAGGACTTTGAATTCTTGACCAGTTTTCGTCAGGTCAGGTGTGTGTGTGTGTGTGTGTGTGTGTGTGTGAGTGTGTGTGTGTGTGTGTGTGTACGGGGGAGGGGGCGGGGGGGATCCTCCTCTGTTTCCACGGCGATGACTTTGATGGGCTGTCGGTGGATCTAGGCCACATTACGGATTATCGGCAGACAGGTGAGTCAGGACACAACGGTTTACCAGCTAATTATTATACAACTAATAATAATAATAATAATAAGGTGTTACTTTATAGTCCGTTTTTCACTCGCGACGATAAAATATTCGTAACTCGGCTGTCGCAGTCACTCGGCGCGTTCACAATGCGCAGTTTAATCGAGCTAAGGCCGTAGTCTGACTAAGACAGGCGGCAGCGTATGCGTGCAGTCTGACTCCGCCTCTGTAGGTGGCGCTGTTACATCACTGAAAAACGAACGTGAAGTTAATCGTGGAATCGTTTTTCTCAGAACCGCAAGTCCTACTCCAGTCCGACTAAGAGAATACACGCGGGAGTAATCAGACTATGAATCACATTTTAGTGTTAGTCCGACTAAGACTAGCTCAATATTAGTCCGACTAACATAGGACGGTTAAGAAAACGGAATTATCGTCTTAGTTCGATTAAAATCTGACATTTTGTCAGAAAATGTGCGTTTTAAAAACTGAGTTTCCGAGATTCTTCGCAGATCCGAATCTTATCGATTTCTAACTTACGAATTTCTAGGCGGAGTCACCGATCTTTTCCCTAAAAAACGTTCCTGTTATATCGCTACGTCTTGAGAAAGAACTAATTCAACAAAGTCCTGAACACAAAACGAACTTTTTTCACTTTTCATGTATAACAAATATATGATACATTTGGATGATCCCAAGTTGCACCACTGGAGGGAGCTAAAGTGCGAGTGAAAGTTGTCCGATAATTCCACCGCGAAGAAGAGTTTGTTTGTTTTTGTCTGCAGAGGAAAAGCTCCTCCATGGCTAAAGTCGCGCCGTCAGCTCCGCCCACTACCTCTGGGTTGGCCCCACCCACAATCACTCTGGAGGATATGGAGGGGGAGCCAGGGGGCGCCACAGAGCGAGTCAGGTGAGTCGTCGAGGAATCTAAGTCACGCAGAAGGTTCCAGTTTTTTCTTCTTGAGTTCGTTGAAGAAATCGCAAATTTGTGTTTCAGTTTTTCTCACGGAGCCGGAGTTCTGTTCAACGTCAACAACAGCAACAACAACGAAGACGAGTACGAGTCACGCGTAAAAAATAAACGCTCAAAAATATCGTACGACGGTAACGTGAACTGTGTGCAGATGTTTGACATGTGTCTCCTGGTGTCTAAAGGGAGGAGGAGGAGGAGGAGAAGAAGAACAAGAAGAAAGAAAAGAAAGAGAGGAAAGAGAAGAAGGAGTAAGTTTGAACACGGTGTTACGTTTAATTGTGTCCCAGGTTTGTTTCAAACCCTTTGAGTTTGGTGTTAAAGTGAATCGTCTGTGGCCACACGGTGGCGTAGCAACCAGGTTTCGACCAAAGGCCTTTCTGAAGGTGTGCATGTTCTCCTGGTTTTCCAAGTTTTCCATGTTCTCCAGGTTCTCTGTGTTCTCTGTGTTCTCCGTGTTCTCCAGGGGCTCCTGGTTCTCCTGGTTCTCCAGGTTCTCCGGGTTGGGTGGTTGGTTGGTTGGTTGGTTGGTTGGTTGAATGCCTGGTTGGTTGAGTGAGTGGTTGGTTGGTTGGTTGGTTGGTATGTTGGTTGGTCCGACCAAAAGCCTTTTTGAAGGTGTGCATGTTCTCCAGGTTCTCCTGGTTCTCCAAGTTTTCCGTGTTCTCCAGGTTCTCCGTGTTCTCCGGGTTGGTTGGTTGAATGCCTGGTTGGTTGAGTGAGTGGTTGGTTGGTTGGTTGGTTGGTTGGTTGGTTGGTTGGTTGGTTGGTTGGTTGGTTGATTGGCTGGTTGGTTGGTTGGTTGGTTGGTTGGTTGGTTGGTTGGTTGGTTGAGTGAGTGGTTGAGTGAGTGGTTGGTTGGTTGGTTGGTTGGTTGGTTGGTTGGTTGGTTGATTGGCTGGTTGGTTGGTCCCACCAAAGGCCTTTCTGAATGTGTGCATGTTCTCCGGGTTCTCCTGGTTCTCCAAGTTTTCCGTGTTCTCCAGGTTGGTTGGTTGAATGCCTGGTTGGTTGAGTGAGTGGTTGGGTGGTTGGTTGGTTGGTTGGTTGGTTGGTTGGTTGATTGGCTGGTTGGTTGGTTGGTTGGTTGGTTGGTTGGTTGGTTGGTTGAGTGAGTGGTTGAGTGAGTGGTTGGTTGGTTGGTTGGTTGGTTGGTTGGTTGGTTGGTGCGATGGTTGGTTGGTTGGTTGGTTGGTTGGATGGTTGGTTGGTTGGTTGGTTGGTTGGTTGGCTGGTTGGTTGGTCCGACCAAAGGCCTTTCTGAATGTGTGCATGTTCTCCGGGTTCTCCTGGTTCTCCAAGTTTTCCGTGTTCTCATGGTTCTCCGGGTTCTCCAGGTTCTCTGGGTTGGTTGGTTGGTTGAGTGAGTGGTTGGTTGGTTGGTTGGTTGGTTGGTTGGTTGGTCGGTTGGTTGGTTGGTTGGTTGGTCTGACCAAAGGCCTTTCTGAAGGTGTGCATGTTCTCCGGGTTCTCCTGGTTCTCCAAGTTTTCCGTGTTCTCATGGTTCTCCGGGTTCTCCAGGTTCTCTGGGTTGGTTGGTTGGTTGGTTGAGTGAGTGGTTGGTTGGTTGGTTGGTTGGTTGGTCGGTTGGTTGGTCGGTTGGTTGGTCGGTTGGTTGGTTGGTTGGTCTGACCAAAGGCCTTTCTGAAGGTGTGCATGTTCTCCAGGTTCTCTTGGTTCTCCCCTATCCTCCCACAGTCCCACAGTAATTGGACACTGTTGCAGCGTTCCCCTGCAACCCTCACGTGGAGGACAAAGTGGTAGACGAACGAATGAATGAATGAATGAATGAATGAATGAATGAATATACAATGGGTTTGTCTTGTTCTCCACCAGGAAGGAGAAGCAGGAGAAGAAGGAGAGGAAGGAGAAGAAGAAGAAGGAGAAGGAGGAGAAGGCAGAGAAGGAGGCCAAAGAGAAGGAGAAGGAAAAGGAAAAGATGGAGAAGGAGAAGAAGGCCAAAGAGGAGGCGTAGGTTTGGGTTTATTTGGATACGTCAACAATAGAAGCTCCGTTTTCATAGAGATGAAGATCTGGGGCCTGTTTCACAAATGATCACCAAAATCACCCAGGTGATCTACTCTGAGAAAGGAAACTCTGAGTTTTCGGTTTCAAAACAGCTGATTTGAGTTAGTTTGTCTCAACTCGGAGTAGTTTCACCTCGAGTTAAGCGCGTGCACCACAAGTATAAAAAGACAGGTTGTTAATGTTGTAAATGTAAGGACTGATTAGGTTGTGAATGTAAATGATGAACTGTGACGTGAAACTGTTCCGCTCAAAAAGAAAAGTATCGCAGTAATGATGCACCTTCATCCACGGGATCACTGTCAAAAGCACATGGTTGTGAAAATAGTCTCCACCTAATATAACTTGTAATGTAGACGACAGAACAGACTTCAACACTCCCCAGGACTCATTCACTCAAACACACACACACATGCAACCCTGGGGGTCGACAAATCATTTTGGAAAACCGCTCGGTTTAATTTTGATTTAAAAAAATCAATTTAAATTATTATTATTATTATTATTTTTTTTAATATATTTTTCTATGATTTGGACCCCCAGAAAGCATCTCCCCCAGAAAGCATCCCCTATTGGACCCACAGAAGTCATTGGGGTCGCGAGATGACTTCTGGGGGGTCGCCAAATCATTTTGGGAAAAAATCAAAAAATTAAAAAATCAAAAAATCAAAAAAAATCCAAAAAAATTTAATTACATTTTTTTTTTTTTTTTTTTTAATATATTTAAATATATATATAAAAATATATTTAAAAAAAATATATATATATAAAAAATAAATTTAATAATATATATATATATTTTTCCAAAATGATTTGGGGACCCCCAGAAAGCATCTCGCGACCCACAATTTGGGGACGGGACCCCAAGGAAACAGTTCCGTTCAAAAAGAAAAGTGTCTGGAAATGTAAGAACATATATGAGGTCTGATAATCATCTCCAGACGAATATTTAATTCTCTGCGCAGTAATGCTGCACCTTCATCCACGGACATGGTAGTGAAAATAGTCTCCACCTAATATAACTTGTAACGTAAACGCAGAACAGACGCAGAACTATACTACGCTAAAACTCTGCTGACTGAATGAATGAGGAAATCAAATACCGTGTGTGTCTGAAAGAGGGCGGAGACAGAGAGAAACTCAAGGTTTGCGGAGAGAAAAACCTGCTCCCGACCAGGTTAGTTTCAAAGAGCATGTTACCATGGTAACTGACCGAGAGCTTAAGTTACCTCTCTCTGTGAAACAGGCTAGAGTTACTCCTCTTTCTCTGCTTTGACTTACCTCCCTTTGTGAAACGGAAAACTTAGAGTTTCCCTCATTTCAGGGTTAACAGACTCAGAGTTTTCACTAAACCTGCTTTGTGAAACGGACCCCTGCTGCAAGAAGAACTCATTGTTGTTGTTGTTGTTGTTGTTGTTTGTGTTCAGCGCCAAAGAGATCACAGTGATCGACCCGGCAGGAAACACCTACTACCACTGGCTGTTCATCATCACCATCCCCGTCATGTACAACTGGACTCTGATCATAGCGAGGTGAACCACAGTTATCTCTGAGAAGAGGAACCTCATTGTAAACAGTAAATCATTTTCTATGTTTGCATATGTTTGTGTTTTAGGGCGAGTTTTGAAGAACTACAGTCGGACTACGTGGTCTACTGGTTCCTGGTGGACTTCCTTGCCGACCTGGTCTACCTCGCTGACATGGTCTTCAGAACCAGGACAGGTGCAAACTCACGCTAAACGAACCAGTTTCCCTGAGAAATTACAGGGCAACGCTAACGCAACGGTTCGTGCGTGCAGGTTACCTGGAGCAGGGTCTGCTGGTCAAGGACGAGCTGAAGCTACGCGAGCGCTACGTGAAGAGCTTCCAGTTCAAACTGGACATGATATCCATGATTCCCACCGATGTGCTGTACGTGATCGTCGGAATCAAATACCCCGAGATCCGCCTGAATAAACTCTTCAGGTTCAACAGGTACGCGCACGCCAGGGAAGTCCCGCACAAACCCAAAAGCTACATGCTAATATCGTGACGTGATTCGTCATTTTGTTAGCAAAGATGGGTGGAGCCACAAGGGAAACCGCGGACAAACCTGCTTGGAACCCATAGTGTCAGCCCAAATATAAGCCTCCTGCGATAGCTGTTGCAAGATAATTCCACGTTCCACGCTGGTGGAATGACCTACCGAGCGCTACCAGAACATAGGCGTCCCTGTCTATCTGGTGCTATGGCTAGCGCAAGTCAATGGTACAAGCTAGCATGGCATTAGAAACACTCATACCGACTCCACTGCCGTTACAATCGATTTGCCTCGGGTGCACTGTGGAGTCGGTATGAGTGTTTCTAATGCCATGCTAGCTTGTACCATTGACTTGCGCTAGCCATAGCACCAGCGAACTCGGCAACTAGAAGAACTGAATGAAATTTCTTGAAAAGGTCTCCAGACGTCTCCATCACACCGGCTGAGTTGGAAAATAGGTCTTGTGTCCAAAATTCCAAACTATCCCTTGAAGCTAAACGCTTGTAAATGTAAACGTTAAGCTAATGTAGCCGTTGGGTTCGTTCCTGAGGTTCGTCCCCGTTCAAACTTTACGTTCCATCTGAAACTACTTCCTGCGTTTGCTTGACGTAAAGAGTTTTCTCTCAGGATGCTGGAGTTCTTCCAGAGGACAGAGACCAGAACAAACTACCCCAACGCTCTTCGGATCTCCAACCTCGTCATGTACATCGTCATCATCATCCACTGGAACGCCTGCCTGTATTACTCTTTCTCCAAGGCTATTGGTGCGTACGAATCCCGATTGGCTGCCGTGATTCTTCTCGATCACTGTAGTAAGATCTAATCCCTGGTCTTGCTTTGCTCTTACAGGTTTTGGCTCAGACAGGTTCGTGTATCCCGACCCAGCAAATCCAGAGTTTGGACGTATAGCGAGGAAATATGCCTACAGCATGTACTGGTCCACACTGACGCTCACCACCATTGGTGAAACGCCGCCCCCAGTGGAGGACTCTGAGTATTTCTTCGTCGTGACCGACTTTCTGGTGATTATGGCTTGTAGAGTTGTTTGTTTGTTCCATTTTATTCCACCTCAGATGATTTCTATATCAATTCTATTCTATCCACACAGGTGGGAGTGTTGATTTTTGCCACCATCGTCGGTAACGTCGGCTCAATGATCACCAACATGAACGCTGCCAGAGCCAATTTCCAGGCTCGCATTGATGCAATTAAACAGTACATGAGCTTCCGAAAGGTTGGTTGGTTGGTTGGTTGGATGGGTGGTTAATTGGTTGAGTGATTGGTTGGTTGATTGGTTGGTTAGTTGAGTGGTTGGTTGAGTGGTTGGTTGGTTGATTGATTGGTTGGTTGCTTGAGTGGTTGGTTGGTTGATTGGTTGAGTGGTTGATTGGTTGGTTGGTTGGTTGGATGGGTGGTTGAGTGGTTGGTTGATTGGTTGAGTGGTTGGTTGGTTGGTTGAGTGGTAAGTTGAGTGGTTGGTTGGTTGAGTGGTTGGTTGTTTGAGTGGTTGGTTGATTGGTTTGTTGGCTGGTTGGTTGTTTGGTTGTGGTTGGTTGGTTGGTTGATTGGCTGGTTGGTTAGTTGAGTGGTTGGTTGGTTGATTGATTGGCTGGTTGGTTGGTTGATTGATTGGCTGGTTGGTTGATTGGCTAATTGGTTGGTTGATTGGTTGGTTGGTTGTGGTTGGTTGGTTAATTGTCTGGTTGGTTGGTTGAGTGGTTGGTTGGTTGATTGATTGGCTGTTTGGTGGATTGGTTGGTTGGTTGGCTGGCTGGTTGGTTGGTTGTGGTTGGTTGGTTGATTGATTGATTGGTTTGTTGATTGGTTGGTTGGTTGAGTGGTTGGTTAGTTGATTGATTGGCTGTTTGGTTGATTGGTTGTGGTTGGTTGGTTGATTGATTGGTTTGTTGATTGGTTGGTTGATTGATTGGTTGTCAGTGAAGGTTCTCATCTCATAGTCATCTTCAGTAGTTAGCTGTAGTCAACTGGACTGAGAGATATGTTTCCTCCCATCCAAGAGGCTTCTTCTGACCTTACTACTGAAGAGTTTGTTGATTGGTCGATAGGTTGGGTGATTTGTTAGTATCCTGTAAAACTTAGGTATAGATATGTATTTGTCTGGCCCCCTCTGTTGTCTAGGTAACAAAGGACCTGGAGAAGCGAGTGATCAAGTGGTTCGACTTCCTGTGGACCAATAAGAAGGCGGTGGACGAGAGGGAGGTCCTTAAATACCTGCCTGACAAACTGCGAGCCGAGATCGCCATCAACGTTCACCTGGACACGCTGAAGAAGGTCGGTACTCGCTGAACCACAGTTCTCACAAAGAAAAATCCAGCTCAAACAAAGAACCAAAGTCCAGGGTAACTTTGCACCGTCCTGTCGCCCCCTGCAGGTTCGTATCTTTGCGGACTGTGAGGCCGGCCTGTTGGTGGAGCTGGTGCTGAAGCTGCAGCCTCAGGTCTACAGTCCTGGAGATTACATCTGTAAGAAGGGAGACATCGGCAGGGAGATGTACATCATCAAGGAGGGAAAACTGGCTGTTGTGGCCGATGACGGCATCACACAGTTTGTCGTCTTGAGTGACGGAAGCTACTTTGGCGAGATTAGCATCCTGGCTATTAAAGGTAGACACCCAGATAAAAAAAATGCTGTCCAAAAAGCGGCGTCAACACAGCAACTCCAGCTCATTTCACTACCTTGCTAGCTTAAACCAACCAAATCCTCCAACATTGCAGCTATGTTTGTGGCTATCACTAGCATTAGCTCCTGGCGAGTCATCTCCAGCTGTGTTTACCTGTGGTTCTCACGCGAGTAAACGCTAACAATCACCAACTTTGCATCTCCTCAACAGGAAGTAAGGCAGGAAACAGGAGGACGGCTAACATCAGGAGCATCGGCTACTCCGACCTCTTCTGTCTCTCCAAAGATGACCTGATGGAGGCGCTGAAGGAGTATCCCGACGCTAAGGCACTGCTGGAGGAGAAGGGAAGGCAGATCCTGATGAAGGACGGACTGCTGGACCTGGAGGTACTGGAGGGTCGAACTATAGGCCTGTAAACATTATGTTAGCTAGCTAGTTTACCGTCAGCTAACCTGTAACAATAACAGTTACCCTTGAGTGCAAAATCATCATGGGATGCTTTGCTATTCTGACGCTAACATAGCAATAATTGCATTCGCTGAGATAAACGTCACGCCTGGTGCCGTCCTGTAGGTGGCAGCGCAGGGCCCCGACCCCAAAGAGATGGAGGAGAAGGTGGAGAAGATGACGAGCACGCTGGACGTCCTCCAGACGCGCTACGCTCGACTGCTGGCCGAGCACGAAGCCACGCACAGCAAACTCAAACACAGGGTCACGCGGCTGGAGAAGAAGGTAACGCTGCCGCCGCGAGCCGACCAATCGGGCGACGCTCCGCCCCCCTGAGAGCCAGACAGCTGCGGAAGAAGAGAAGAAGAAGAAGTAGGCGGATTAGCCCGATGGGAGGTGGTCAACGCGGACTAAAGGGAAGGTTTTAGGACCGAAATTCCATCACTTTAATGGTAAAGGTGCAGATGGACTGACTCTGGACCGCCGAGCTCCAGAGAACACGACAGAGAACACGACAGAGATAGAAATGATCCCTTTAATATTATTATTATTACGCTGTAAATCATTGTTACTATAATGTATCATGTGTTAAATATGCAAATAAGCTTTACATAGTTCTTATTATTTCACCGCAACCACGAGTCAGCGAAAAAACAGCTTTAATGTGTAGATCAGCGGCTTAAAACAAAAACTCCAAACCCACGGCGTCTTCATCAATAGACTCAGGCGCATTGTTGTTGTTGTTGTTTTTAAAGCTGCTGAGCAAAAAAAAAAAAGAATATGAGTCAAAATAACATCAGTTTGCTAAAATAAAGAGATTTTATACAACTGAACGGCTTTTTTATTTAAAATAACACATCACATATGAAAAATGTATATTCCTTAATTTACATTTATATCGTGTCATGTAGTGTATTTATTTTTGTGTGTGTTTTTTATGTTTTCATAAATAATACATTTGAATATATACACTTACTAAGTTGAAATCCCACAACCGAATTTAATAAAATAGAAAGTCAACCAAATTTGATCAAATAAAATGTAATAATTAAATTAAATTAATTATAAAAATGTACTTGATTAAAATAAAAATGTATACATTATATGAACGTCTCTAAAATATAGATTATATCTATATATATCCAAAAAAAACATCATAAAAGCGGAGCCTGTGTTGACACGTCGCACTGTCTGTGTGTCACTGTGCCCGGCGGGACTTGTAGTTTTATGCTCCTATTAACCTCCAGTATTCAAAAACCTAAACTGACTGCGAGTACCGGCATGCACCGCGCGGCGTCGCGTACATGACGCAACCGCGTCGACCGCTCTCCAGCACTGCTGCTGCTGATGTGTGTGTGTGTGTGTGTGTGATAAAGTTGAAGTTAAAGCCGCTCAAACGTCTTTTTTCTCCGTCTTTCAGTCTCGGTCTTCGAACTCCCGCTGTTTCCGGCGCGTGTTTACGCCTCAGTCTCCGCTCTGAACCGGACGTGATGTTTGTCTGCGGCTGTTTTCACTCAAAGTTCGGCGGTAGTTAGCGTGTGGTTGCTAACCGGCTAACGGCGGTGCCGTTGAGAGTGAACGCGACAGGAAGCAGGAGCTGCCTCAGGTACAGGTGTGTTTACGTGCTGCTGCCCCTGCTGGACGACCCGGTGCATGACAGTCAGCAGCGTGAGTCTGTGGGCGAGCGCAGCGATGTGGCGATGTACGATATTATCACACATCGCGATAAAAGCACTCACGATAAGTTAATTGTGGTACATTTACATCGTCATGACAATCGCGAATGTAGAAAATAGCAGTTGTTAATGTATTTTTTAACGTAACCCTTAACTTGAAGTGCCCCAACCTCACAATTTATGACAATAAATAATCGTATTTTACGTATTTTGGTTTGTTGTACGATGTTTATGAAAAAAAAAATTATTTCCCGTAAATGTAACAATTTATCCGTAAAGAGCCCCGCCCCTACACTGTTTAAATAAGTTAAGTAAGTTTTGCTGCTAAGCTGTTTTTCATAACGTTACAATACTTTTAACACATTTTTTATGACCTAAAACTTGTTTTTTTGTAACATTATAACTTTCTTTTTCCTGTAAAGTAAAATTATTTTGTAGTTTTTTAGTGCTGTCAAACGTTAACGGCGTCAACGTTAGCGCGCAACGCGTTTCCATGACGACTGACCAGAAAAAGACGCTCGTGACCTCATGTTTACGTGACTCCCGATTGATTGAGTCTGTAAAGTAACGCTAAACTTTAAAAAACATATACGCAGTATACAGGTACGCTAGCTATTTGTTTTATTTGCTCTTTTCCTTTAATAAACAAACCGCTCCAGTTCCACTGTAGGCTAACGCTAACGGCGCTAAAAGGAGCTAATGTTGCTAACAGAGCTAACTGGTTAAACGGTGCCTGGACTCCGGTGTCGCGGCGCGTAAACACAACAGGCGTCACACGGGTCTTTTTCCGGTCAGTCGTCATGGAAACTTGTCATGTGTTAACGCAAGCTAACCTATTGAACAGTGCTAGTTTTTTTGTAACATTATAACTTTGTTTTTCCTGTAAAGTACATTTTTTTTGTCGTTTTTTAGTGCTGTCAAACGTTAACGGCGTCAACGTTAGCGCGCGACGCGTTTCCATGACGACTGACCGGAAAAAGACGCTCGTGACCTCATGTTTACGTGACTCCCGATTTGTTAAAATGAGTCTGTAAAGTAACGCTAAACTTTAAAAACATATACGCAGTATACAGGTACGCTAGTTATTTGTTTTATTTGCTCTTTTCCTTTAATAAACAAACCGCTCCAGTTCCACTGTAGGCTAACGCTAACGGCGCTAAAAGGAGCTAATGCAGCTAACGGAGCTAACCGGTAAACGGCGCCTGGACTCCGGTGTTGCGGCGCGTAAACATGACGATGCGCGCGCGTCTTTTTTCGGTCAGTCGTCATGGAAACGTGTCATGCGTTAACGCAAGCTAACCTATCGAACAGCGCTAGGTTTTTTTTACAATACGTAATAAAAATAGTTGTAGAACTTTTTATATTATTACGTATTTTTTGCACCTGTTTTGTCACAATTGACATTATGACATTTTGTGAATCAGTTTTTTCTTCTCACGTTGGTGACATGTTTTCGTAACAGTACGACATATTTTTTTACGACTTTTGCTATCGTACAGTAGCAGCAACGGTTTCCTGTATCGCAGTTATTGTTGATAAAGTGTAACAACGACGTTTCCCTCTCTGCGTGTGTGAAGTTCGGGAAACGGTTGCCATGGAGCCGGCCTGGCGTCAACAGGGTCGCGGTCGAGGGCGCGGCCAGAACGGTCAGGGTGAAAGTTCGCGACCTCCACAGAAAGAACGACAAAGGCCGGGGGTCGCCGCCGCCGCCGCTGCCGCCCCCACGGGAGCGTGGGCCGCAGGACGAGGAGGAAAGACGAAGGTCGCCGCGGCGCCTGAGCCTCCGCGGGGTGAGGACACGCCCCCCTCCCTCTGATGTCATCAGATCAAAGTGAGCATTGATTATTGATGACTGATTTTTCTTCGCCGGCAGCTGTGTCGGTCCAGTCCAAGTTTGAGGAGATCAGGAAGTCGAACCAGGCCGCTGCTCAGCGATTGGTGGAGAGTCAGATTAGCTCCTCCTCCTCCTCCGATGATGACGACGACGACGACAACGGCGAAGTGGGCGTAAACCACAAGGATGGAAAGAGAGGGAAGATCCTGGCGACGACCTTCACCACCTACGCGAACCAGACAGGTTAACCCCGCCCCACTTTGTGATGTTTGGAAAATGCCAAGACGCGGGTGAGATCAAAGATAAAGAATTGTGTGTGTGTGTGTGTGTGTAGGTGGTGATGTCACTGGTCTGGTCAGGACCGGTCAGTACGTCAGTGACCTGTTTCAGTCCGGCGCCCTCACCTGCCTCATCTGCATCGCGTCCGTGAAGAGAACGCAGCCGGTCAGACGCCGATCCATCACTTCCTGTATTGATCCGCCGATCGATGAGTCATCGTTATTGAATATCGTGTGTGTGTGTGTGTGTGTGTGTGTGTGCAGGTGTGGAGCTGCAGCAGCTGCTTCTCTCTCTTCCACCTTCCTTGCATCCAGAAATGGGCGAGAGACTCCGCCTTCCTCGTCTCGTCCATCACCGACGACGACTTTGGTCAGAAGCAGCACCCGTGGCCCTGGTGAGGAGCTTTTATTTTGAAAATCTCTACAATATCGTCACAAACGCTTTCATTTGATTGAGTAAAAAAAAGTAGCCAAACGATGCTATGGCACTCTTGGGGGCGTGTCCTCCGAAGGAGCGGGGGGGTCAAAGTTCAAAGTTCGCAAACTTCGGTATTTGTCAATTTTTGCACGGAACATAAACGTTAGCGCAAAATTTTAATGGAGTTCAATGGCGGAGCCAAATAGTCGCACACATGTTCTGGCCTACTCACTTTAGTGGGGACCAAAGTTCGCAAACTTCGCTATTCGTCAATCTTTGCACAGAATATCAACGTTGGCGCAAAATTTCTGTTCACCAAACACGTTGAGAAGCGACATCGTTTTTATGCGAATCGCTGTTCATTGGAGGAGCCATATACTCACACACACATTCTGGTCTGCTTAATTTAGTGGGGACCAAAGTTTGCAAACTTAGCTATCCGTCAATTTTTGCACGGAATATCAACGTTAACGTAAAATTTCCGTTCAACAAACCCGTAGAGAAAAGACATCGTGTTTATGCGAGTCGTTGTTCAGTGGAGGAGCCATATACTCGCACACACATTCTGGTCTGCTTAATTTAGTGAGGAACAAAGTTCGGAAACTTTGCTATTTTTGCACAGAATATAAACGTAAACACAAAATTTCTGTTCAACAAACACGTAGAGAAGCGACATCGTGTTTATGCGAATCGCTGTTCAGTGGAGGAGCCATATACTCACACACACATTCTGGTCTGCTTAATTTAGTGGGGACCAAAGTTCGCAAACTTCGCTATCCGTCAATTTTTGCACGGAACATAAACGTTAGCGCAAAATTTCTGTTCAACAAACACGTATAAAAGCGATGTTTGCGTTCATGCGAGTCTATGTTCAATGGAGGGGCCAAATACTCACACACACATTCTGGTCTGCTTACATTAGTGGGGACCAAAGTTCGCAAACTTAGCTATTTGTCAATATTTTAATTTTTTTCTGTTCAACAAACTCGTAGAGAAGCCACGTCTACCTGATTTAGTCCACAACTAAAGCATAAATCGAACACACACACACACACACGTTCTGGCCTGCTCAGTTTAGCGGGGACCGAAGTTTGCGACCTTTGCTATATAACACGAAAAAGTAGGAAATAACATTTGCTTTACTGGGACATAAAACTCACGTTAAACACGTGCAGAAAGACACATTCTGACATCTTAAACTCATTTATTATCGTATAAATACACTAAATGATTGATGAATATAAATCTGTTTTTTTTTAATTTTCCCTCCTCAGTCCGAAGTGTCGAGCCGAGTATCCTCCCAGTGCCACGCCCAACAGGTAACGCTAACGATTATCTGTTTTGTTTTCTCTGATACGAACGAATATGTTTGTTTTGTTTGAGGACAAAGGTTTTTTCAGCTTTTTCGGACAATTTATGGACCGAAAAACAATGGAAAAATAATCCAAATTAACCAATAAGAACCAATATAATATTGATATGTAAGCCTTAAAAATATCATACATACATCAATATCAAACATATCAAACTACAAATGTAGTTAAATGTAAAAATAGAGGGTGACTGTTAGGCAGTGTTGTGTTGTGTTGAGTGCTGCTCTCCAGCAGGGGGCTCCACACTCAGCTTCTGAGTTGATGAGTGAATTTCATTCCACACTTTATTTGTGTTTAAATAAAAGTATTATTTAGATTATTTAAGTTTTATTAGAAAGAGCAGACTCTCTCCTTTCATCAGGGAAAAAAAAGTTTCTACTCCTTTCAGTCCTTTAGTAATCGGCAAAATAACAGAGGTCAGTTTCACCAAAAACACCAAATAAATGTAGAATAATTAAACGTGCGTCCTGTGAAAGGACGGCATGTCGAGGAGAACACTGACTTTGATGCAGAAACGGTGACTTTGATGCCAAAGCAACAGTTTTCCCTTTAGTAACGTCTTGAAAAGTGCTTTCCTTCAATAAAACCACAACACGTCAACACTGAGAAGAGTCTTTTCGTCGCAAAAACAATCGTTTAATGTTCTAATTTAGTTCAATAACCAAGTCTTCTTCGCACCGTCGACATGTGGGAGCTCGGCTGGATGCGCAACATGTAAATGATAGAAATATATAGAATAAACCATCGAAATGGATTGTGTTGTTGCTGCAAACAGCCTGTGTGTGTGTGTGTTGCGTTCAGGTACACGTGTTACTGTGGGAAACTGCAGGACCCTCCCCCCGACCCCTGGTTGGTGCCTCACTCGTGCGGCGCCGTCTGTGAGCAGGAGATCAAACCGTCCTGTGGACACACCTGTCTGCTGCTCTGTCACCCTGGTAACCACACACACACACACACACACGCACACCTGTAGAGGCCCAGGAGCATTATGGGTAAAAAATGTGTCCCTTTTCAGGTCCCTGTCCTCCGTGTCCAAAGATGGTGGCTGTTTCCTGCCTGTGCGGCAAAGCTAAGCCCCTCCCCCGTCGCTGTAGCAACAAGGTATATGTTTTTTTTTACGTGTGTGTGTGTGTGTGTTCTTGTACTTGTGCCATACTGAGGACCAGTGAGGGTTTTTAACCAACAAAGTGATGACATTTTTACGGAGTGAGGACATTTTGGTCGGTCCTCACTTTGTTTTCATTGAAATCACTTCCTTAGCTTGCTATAACATGCTATACTGTTTGTCAAAAAAAAAATTAAAATTTTGGACGACATAGTATATAGTAATTTTTTTTGTCAAATTTTGGACCAAACATTTTGCGTCAAATTTTTTTTCAAATTTTGGACCAAACATTTTGCGTCCAATTTTTTTTTCAAATTTTGGACCAAAAATTTTGCATCCATTTTTTTATCAAATTTTTTTTCACATTTTGGACCAAGCATTTTGGGTCAATTTTTTTTGTCAAATTTTGGACCAAAAATTTTGCATCAATTTTTTTTCCAAATTTTGGACCAAACATTTTGGGTCCAATTTTTGTTTTCAAATTTTGGACCAAAAATTTTGCATCAATTTTTTTGTCAAATATTTTTTCACATTTTGGACCAAGAATTTTGGGTCCAATTTTTTTTTTTCAAATTTTGGACCAAAAATTTTGCGTCAATTTTTTTTTTAAATTTTGGACCAAAAAATTTGGGTCCAATTTTTTTTTCAAATTCTGGACCAAAAATTTGGCATTATTTTTTTTTTCAAATTTTGGACCAAAAATTTTGGGTCAATTTTTTTTTTACATTTTGGATGACAGTATAGTATGACGTTTTTGTCAAATTTTGGGTCAATTTTTTTTTTCAAATTTTGGACCAAACATTTTGGGTCAATTTTTTTTTTCAAATTTTGGACCAAAAATTTGCATCAATTTTTTTGTCAAATATCTTTTCACATTTTGGACCAAACATTTTGCGTCCAATTTTTTTTTTCAAATTGTGGACCAAACATTTTGGGTCCAATTTTTTTTTTTTTAATTTTGGACCAAAAATTTTGCGTCAATTTTTTTTTTAAATTTTGGACCAAAAAATTTGGGTCGAATTTTTTTTTTCAAATTATGGACCAAAAATTTTGCATTAATTTTTTTTTTCAAATTTTGGACCAAACATTTTTGGTCAATTTTTTTTTTACATTTTGGATGACAGTATAGTATGACGTTTTTGACAAATTTTGGGTCAATTTTTTTTTTCAAATTTTGGACCAAACATTTTGGGTCAAATTTTAGTAGATGTCATTCGTGAATTAGATATTTGTAATGGTGTTGATTTATAAAGTGGAAATGCTGGTCCTCACTTGGTCAGCTCTTTTACCCGGTCCTCAGTATGCAGCAAGTCCAAGAGTGTGTGTGTGTGTGTGTGTGTGTGTGTGTGTGTGTGTGTGTGTGTGTGTGTGTAACTGACTCTCTCTCTCCAGGATTGGTCGTGTCAGAAAGAGTGCGGCAAATTGTTGAGCTGCAAACAACACAACTGTAAACAACTCTGTCACAAAGGTATTTGCACGCACACAAATTCTACACAAACGCATACACACACAGTTGCATACACTCAGACGCACACACACGGGTACACACGTACACATTCTACACAAACACTTGCACACAGGTACACACAGGTACACACACAGATAAACACACACAAACACACACAGGTGTGTTAAACACAAACAGGTACACACAAACACACACAAGTACACACACAGTTAAACACGCACAGGTACACTCACAAACGTACACACACATACTAACGCACACAAACGCATGCGCACACGGTTGCATACACACAGGTACACGCACAGTTGAACACACACACAGGTACACACACACACACACACACAGGTATACACACAGGTACACACATACACATTCTACACAAACACAGGTACACAGATACACACAGCTAGTACACACACAGTTAAACACGCACACAAACACACAGGTATGTACACACACAAACACACAGGTACACACACACAAACACACAGGTACACACAAACATACATACTAACGCACACAAACACATGCACAAACGGATACATACACACAGGTACACACACAGTTAAACACACGCACACAGGTACACACTCACAAACACACACTAAATATAAAGGTCACATGTCTGTCGTCCTCATTTAAATCTCATGATAAAATCAACGTCTGATAATAACTGTGTGTGTGTGTGTGTGTAGAGTGTGCTCCGTGTCACAGAGTCAGTATTCAGTCGTGTGTGTGTGGCAGAGAGAAAACTGAGAGGCCGTGTGCAAGTCCTCAGTGGAACTGTGAACAGGTGACAACAACACAACAACACTACACAATACACACCTTTATTATTCTACTGTTTTATCATCATATACTAATGTGTGTGTGTGTGTGTGTGTGTGTGTTGCAGGTGTGTGGCTCTCGTCTCTCCTGTGGGAATCACACCTGTGAGGTCAGATGTCACGACGGAGTGTGTCCTCCATGTCCTCGCTCGGTCGGCAGGAGCTGTCCCTGTGGCAAAACCAGTGAGACACACACACACGGACACACACACACACACACACACACACACACAGATAACTGACTGACCCCCCTCCTCTCTGTAGAGTCGTCTCTCCCCTGCACAGAGGAAGTGCTGCTGTGTGGAGACACATGTGATCGTCCTCTGTCCTGTGGAAAACACACATGTTCAATGAGGTGTCACCGAGGGAGCTGTGAGACCTGCAGACAGGTCACACACACACACACACACACACACACACACACACTCACACACACACACACTGTCTCACACACACACACACACCCCCACACACACACACTGTCTCACACACACAACGTCTCACACATACACCGTCTCACACACTCACACACACACACTGTCTCACACACTCACACACACACACTGTCACACACACACTGTCTCACACACTCACACACACACACAGTCTCACACACACACACACACACACACACACACACCGTCTCACACTAACTCATACACTGTCTCACACACTGTCTCTCATACACACACACACTGTTTCACACACTCACACACACGCTGTTTCACACACACACACACACACACACACTCGTACACTGTCTCTCATACACACACACTCACACACCGTCTCTCATACACACACACATTCTCACTCACACACTGTCTCACACACTCACACACCGTCTCACACACTCACACTCATACACTGTCTCTCATACACACACACACACTCACACACCATCGCTCACACACACACACATTCTCTCTCACACTCTGTCTCACACTCATACACTGTCTCTCTCACACACACATACCGTCTCACACACCGTCTCTCATACACACACACACACTCACACTCATACACTGTCTCTCACACACACATACTGTCTCACACACACAGTCTCACTCACACACTCACTCACCGTCTCTCATACACACACTCACTGTCTCACACACTCACACACACCGTCTCACACATTCACACTGACACTGTCTCACACACACACACACACACTGTCTCACACATGCACACACACACTCACACCACACACACACACACACAGTCTCACACACTAACACATTCACACTCACACACACTCGGTCTCACACACACACACACACACACACACACACACACGGTCTCACACATTCACACTCGCACACACACAGTCTCACACATTCACACACACACACAGTATAATCTAACCCCCCCCTGTGTGTGTGTGTGTGTGTGTGTGTGTTAGGAGGTGGAGAAGGAGTGCAGGTGCGGTAAATACAGGAAGTCGATGTCGTGTCATAAAGAATACCTGTGCGACTCCAAGTGTCCAAAGACCCGAAACTGCCAGAAACACCAGTGCAGGAGGAAGGTGGGTACACAGCGCCCCCTGCTGACACTGCACTGTACAAACACTCCAAAGTCATGATGTTTCACATCTTAAAAACAAACATTTTAGAGTAAAAAAAAAAGATTTTTATAATCATCTGAACACGTACATGCTGTGTTGTGATTCTGATGCAGTTGCGCTGTTTGAACACCAGGTGGCAGCATTTGTAGCAACAAATGTTTCCCTTTTTTTCGCGTTTTCGCCCTCCGTTGCCACGGTCACCGTCCTCGTCTCGTCGTTTGTGTTTTTTCCCGCCGTTTAAATGTCAGCGTGCGATATGAAAAGGTCGGCGGCCGATAACGGGCGCCCGTTATCGCTCCCGAACCTCGCGGCGTTGATAACGTTTTAATGTCATCTGCAATGAAAAAGAAAGAAGAAGAAGTAGAAGCTCCAACTCCGTTTCCCATGATGCCTTGTGTTTCAGTGTTGCCCCGGTAACTGCCTGCCCTGTGACCAGAGCTGCGGACGAACGCTGGGCTGCCGCAACCACAAGTGTCCCTCTGTGTGCCACCAAGGTAACAGATAACACCTGTGTGTGTGTGTGTGTGTTCTTGTACTTGCGGCATACTGAGGACCAGTGAGGGGTTTTTAACCAACAAAGTGGGGACATTTTTACGAAGTGGGGACATTTTGGCCGGTCCCCACTTTGTTTTCATTGAAATCACTTCCTAAGGTTATAAACATGCTATTCTCTGTTTTTAACACACTTTTTGCTCTGGGGCGCCACCTGCAGACATTTTATGGTACTGCACCCAGTGGTTCTTTATAGATGGAGTAGATATTTGTAATTGTGTTGCTATATAAAGTGGAAATGCTGGTCCTCACTTTGTCATCACTTTTACCCGGTCCTCAGTATACAGGAAGTACAAGAATGTGTGTGTGTGTGTGTGACATTTCCTCAACTGTGTGTAACAGATAACTTCCTGTCTCTATTGTTCCCCGATTGGACGATAAAAGGATAACTAATGCGCCCCCCCAAACCCCCCTGTCTGCCTCGTGATTGGCTGAATAGATGAAGGTTAATTTATGCGTTTGTCTGCGTGCTGATTGGCTGCTCTGACCTTTTCACTGGTGGAGCTTCTTGAAGGTCACAGTGACTGTGAGGCATCAGCACGGCAGATAACGGGAGTGTGTGTGAGAGTGTGTGTGTGAGAGTGTGTGTGTGTGTGTGTGTGTGTGTGTGTGTGAAGTTAATATTTTCATCTCAGAAATAATAACAGAATATCATATCATTAACAATAGGGATGGGGTTTTTGTTGTTTTTCAAGTGTTATTGTATGAGACGCAACAAAAAATAAAATTTTAGTCGCTTAATAAAAGGTCCATCTTGTAAAATCTACATTAGTTTGAGTCTACGATGTCTTAAGAACATGTTTCACGTCTTTATCTCACTGTTAGACAGACTTTTCCAACCACACCAAACCCCATAGAGAAAACCAGTGATTTAAGCTCATGGTGGACACAGGAGCTGCCGGTCTACTGCTGCCTCGTGTGGTCACTCTGTGTCACTGAAAGAAGAATTTCAAAAGCCGAAGTCATAAATTAAGACATTTGAACTCAGTGATGGAGGCAGCAGTGGATCAACGACTCCTGTGTCTCTGTGATGTTAAAATCACTGGTTTACTCTATGGACTTTGGTGTGGGAGAGTGAGTGGTTTACAAACTTCAGTTTCCTGTTGGAAAAGTCCATCGAAAAGTGACATAAAGACATAAACATATTTTTTTTTCTGTCGTCTCTACCTGATCTCACAGTTTGCCATGTGGAAAGTTTTTTGTTTTTCTCACTTTCTAAACCACTCACTCTCCCACACCAAAGTCCATAGAGAAAACCAGTGATTTTAACATCACAGAGACACAGGAGTTCACAGGAGTCGTTGATCCACTGCTGCCTCCATCACTAACTTCAAACGTCTTATTTAAATGAATTCGGCTTTAAAAATCCTTTATTTAGATTCACCTCAGTGACACAAAGTGACCACACGAGGCAGCGGTAGACCAGCAGCTCCTGTGTCCACCGTGAGCTAAAATCACAGATTTTCTCTATGGGGTTTGGTGTAGAAAAAAATAAAAATGTATGTTTAGGTCATAAATTGTAAATGTTGTGGAGCGCCCCCTGGTGGACAGAGTCCATAAACCTTTCCTGTTACACGATGACCTATGAGCTCACGGCGACCCGGTCAGTTTATCAGCTCCTCTGGGGACACGGCGTCGTATCATCGTATCACTTCCTGTCGCTCAGTGCTGCTGAAAACACTCACCGTGCTATTTTAATGAAGTGTCAGCTGACGACACACACACACACACACACACACACATACATGTCCATAAACCAGAACGTGTGTGTGTGTGTGTGTGTCCCTCAGGGAGCTGCTACCCTTGTCCAGAGACGGTGGACGTCCCATGCGCATGTGGACAAACCGTCTTAGTCGTCCCATGTGGTCGAGAGAGGAACACGAGACCGCCGCGCTGTAAAGAGACGTGCAGGTAAACACACACACACACACACACACTCACACACACACACAGTGAGAAACAACCCTGCAGCTTTCACAATAAAAGCTCAGTGTCTGTTAGTGTACATTTATATGGAAAACAAAGATCCAGCAGTCTTCAAAATAAAAGTTGTGTAGTTTTCGAAATACATGGATCTGTTTATTTTTATTCACACTAAAACATGACCACACCGTTTTCAAAATAAAAGCCTTAGTCTATGTTCATCCACACTAAAACAACCCTGCAATTTTCACAATAAAAGCCTTGGTTTATGTTCATCCACACTAAAGCACAACCCTGCAATTTTCACAATAAAAGCCTTAGTTTTTGTTCATCCACACTAAAGCGCAACCCTGCGAATTTCACAATAAAAGTCTTAGTCTATGTTCATCCACACTAAAGCACAACCCTGCAATTTTCACAATAAAAGCCTTAGTTTTTGTTCATCCACACTAAAGCGCAACCCTGTGCTTTTCACAATAAAAGTCTTAGTTTATGTTCATCCACACTAAAGCACAACCCTGCGAATTTCACAATAAAAGTCTTAGTCTATGTTCATCCACACTAAAGCATAACCCTGCAATTTTCACAATAAAAGCCTTAGTCTATGTTCATCCACACTAAAGCATAACCCTGCAATTTTCACAATAAAAGCCTTCGTTTATGTTCATCCACACTAAAACGCAACCCTGTGCTTTTCACAATAAAAGTCTTAGTCAATACTGCAGTTTTCACAATAAAAGCCTTAGTTTATGTTTAGCCACGCTAAAGCACAACCCTGCGATTTTCACAATAAAAGTCTTAGTTCATGTTATCCATGCAAAAGCACAATACTGCAGTTTTCACAATAAAAGCCTTAGTTTATGTACATCCACACTAAAGCGCAACCCTGCGATTTTCACAATAAAAGTCTTAGTTTATGCACATCCACGCTAAAGCACAACCCTGAGATTTTCACAATAATAGTTTTAGTTTTGTTTATCCACACTAAAACACAACTCTGCAATTTTCACAATAAAAGCCTGAGTTTATGTTCATCCACACTAAAGCACAACCCTGCGATTTTCACAATAAAAGTCTGAGTTTCTGTTGGTCCATATTTATACATAAAAAAAAAAACATTTTTTAGTTTTTAAATGTATAGTTTGCTGGTCCACACTAAACTGAACCTTGAAGTTTTCAAAAATAAAATTTCACACTAATTAGAACCTCGTAGTTTTCAAAATGAAGGTCCACACCAAACAATACCCTGAATTTTTCAAAATAAAGGTCTATACTAAACAGAACCCTGAAGTTTTCAAAATAAAGGTCCACATTAAACAGAAACTTGAAGTTTTCAAAATAAAGGTCGACACTAAACCGAACCCTGAAGTTTTCACAATAAAAGTCTTACTTTTACTCTGCGGTTTTTCCAAAATAAAACCCACCCATTTCCGTGAACTCCAAATGGACGCTCTGTCTCCGTCTCACCTGTCGTCTCCTCAGGTGTCCTCCGTCCTGTCACCACCCGACCAGAGAGACCCACCGGTGCCACACCGGCCCCTGCCCCCCCTGCAGGCAGCACTGTGCGCTGCAGCTGTCCGGCTGCAGCCACACCTGCCCTCAGCCCTGCCACGACCAGGTGCTGGTCAAGTCCCAGCAGGTGGGTCGCTTAAAGGAGCAGTGACACTGTTTTTTTTTGTTGGGCTTGTGATCGGTTACATTAAAAAAAAAGGGACATTTCCACATTTATAACAGAATAAATGATGTGTGTGTGTGTGTGTGTGTTTAGGTGCAGTTAGCCGGTCCGTGGGAGCAACGGTCGGAACCTGAGTTTGTGAAGAAAGCGCTGCCCTGTCCGCCGTGTCAAGTACCAATCACAACGTGAGTCACACACACACACACACACACACACACACACACACACACACACACACGAGTGTCAAAGTCTCTCTGCTACTTGGAAAATCAAAATAATTCAGGTTTGTTTTGATCATGTGGTCCCCGGATTATACCCCGCGCACACACACACACACACACACACACACACACTAATCACATAACACATTCCAGGGTGCTTATGTTCCTTCACGGTCATTAGACGTGAGATTATAAAACACTCGGCATGCTGTGTGTGTGTGTGTGTGTGTGTGTGTGTGTGTGTGTGTGTGTGTGTGTGTGTGTGTGTGTGTGTGTGTGTGTGTGTGTGTGTGTGTGTGTGTGTGTGTGTGTGTGTGTGTGTCGCGCACTCTTGTCTTTCTATGCTTGTGTGGACCACCGCCTGGCAAAACACCTTCTTTGTGGGGACATTTTTCCTCGTGGGGACATTGTGCCCGGTCCTGAACTTGGTCCCCACAATGTGATAAAGACATGTAGATGTGTGTGTGTGTGTGTGTGTGTGTGTGTGTGTGTGTGTCATAACGCGCATTAACAGTCACCTCCGACAGCCAAAGTGATCAGACACACACACACACGCGCACACGTTCTCGCCATTGCGATATCACCAGCGACAGACGTGGCCCCGCCTCCTTTTTTCCCCCCCCCTCTGTCCCGACGGAGAACGTTGCGCAGATTTAGCCCCCGAAGAAGAATCCTTTCAAATTTGGCACAAACCTTTTCACTTGGACTCAAACTGATTAGATTTGCGCGTCTCAAGGTCACTGTGACCTTGAGACGCGCAACGTAACATCGCGGCTGCCAGCAGGGACACAAAAAAAAGGAAAGAGTCACCTCAGAGTCTTTAAGTTTATCTCAAAATCACGTTCACGTCTTTATGTCGGCGTTAGACAAACTGAAGTTTGTAAACCACTCACTCTCCCACACCAAAGCCCATAGAGAAAATCAGTGATTTTAGCTCACAGGGACACAGGGAGCTGCTGGTCCTCTGCTGCCTCGTGTGGTCACTGATTTAAGTCTAAATTAAATATTTTAAAAGCCGAATTTTACAAAATAAGTCACTGTAAGTTAGTGATGAAGGCAGCAGTGGATCAACTCCTGTGTCTCTGTGATGTTAAAATCACTGATTTTTTTCTCTATGGGGTTTGGTGTGGGAGAGTGAGTGGTTTACAAACTTCAGTTTTCTGTTAATTAAACGTTTTTTACTTAATAAAATCTACATCACTTCAAGTCTATGATGTCTTAAGAACACGTTCACGTCTTTATCTCACTGTGAGACAGACTTCACAGTTGACACAGGAGCTGCTGGTCTACTACTGCCTCGTGTGGTCACTTTGTGTCACTGAGGTCAATCTGAACGACGGGTTTTCAAAAGCCGAATTGACAAAATAAGACATTTGAAGATAGTGATGTCAGCAGCAGTGGATCAACGACTCCTGTGAACTCCTGTGTCTCTGTGATGTTAAAATCACCGGTTTTCTCTATGGAATTTGGTGTGGGAGAGTGAGTGGTTTACAAACGTCAGTTTTCTGTCGTTAAAGTCCTTCTAACAGTGCAGATAAAGACGTAAACGTGTTGTTAAAGACGTCGCAGACTTGTCCTCGTCACGTCTCTTGTTTGTTCGTCGAGCCTAAAATGAAACGTCAACATCTCTGTGTTTTGTCTTCAGCTCCTGTTTTGGAGAACACGAGGTAAGAAACATCGTTTATTGTCTTTTGTGTTGTTTTTAAAGCTTCATCACTTCCTCCTCCCTACACTCCTCTCTCTCTCTCTCTCTCTCTCCCCCGCTGTGTTTTCTTTTTCCCGTTTCTCGTCTCAAACGTCGTCCATTATTAGCTCAATCTCGTCCTCCTCGTTCCCTCCCTCTACTTCATCCATTCATCAGTTTGTCCTTTCTCTTCGTCTCGCTCAGTTGCTTCGTATTCACCGCACACTCGTTCGCTCTCTCTCTCTCTCTCTCTCTCTCTCTCTCAGGTCAGCCCGGTGCCGTGTCATCGTCAGGGTCGCTTCTCCTGTAAACGACCCTGCGGACGACCCCTGACCTGCGGTAACCACGACTGCAGCAGAGAGTGTCACCTGGTTACCGGCGGCAACAAGGTGGTGACCTCGTCGTGGAGTTCAAACCTCATCACATCAGTCCGTCTGTCTCTCTCTCTCCGTCACTCTCTCACACACACACCGTCTCTCTCTCTCTCTCTCTCTCTCGCTGTGCAGTGTGAGGTGTGTGAGGAGGCCTGCGGTAAGCCCCGCCCCCCCGGCTGCCCCCACACCTGTGCCCGCCCCTGTCACCCGGGCGACTGTCCGTCCTGCCTACAGATGATCCGCCAACGCTGCCACTGCAAGATCACCATACTCTATGTGGAGTGCACGTCAGTACACACACACACTCTGAGGACACACAGACAGTCCATTAAATGAGTGACAGAAAGTAAGGACCAGACAAAATGTCCACATTTTTGAAAATGCACTCACTTTCAGAAAATGTCCTCACGTTGTCCACACTTTCAGAAAAGTGTTGGTCCACACTTTCAGAAAAATATTGGTCCACACTTTCAGAAAAATATTGGTCCACACTTTCTGAAAATAGTCCACACTTTCAGAAAATAGTCCACACTTTCAGAAAACGGTCCATACTATCAGTAAACAGTCCACACTTTCAGAAAATGTTCCACACTTTCTGAAAATAGTCCACACTTTCAGAAAATAGTCCACACTTTCTGAAAACCGTCCACACTTTCAGAAAACAGTCCATACTATCAGTAAACAGTCCACACTTTCTGAAAACAATCCACACTTTCAGGAAATAGTCCACACTTTCAGAAAATAGTCCACACTTTCAGGAAATAGTCCACACTTTCTGAAATCAGTCCACACTTTCAGGAAATAGTCCACACTTTCTGAAATCAGTCCACACTTTCAGAAAATAGTCCATACTTTCAGAAAACAGTCCACACTTTCAGAAAATAATCCACACTTTCAGAAAACTGTCCACACTTTCAGAAAATAGTCCACTTTTTAAGAAAACAGTCCATACTTTCAGAAAAGAATCCACACGTTCAGAAAAGAATCCACACTTTCAGAAAACAGTCCACACTTTCAGAAAAGAATCCACGCTTTCAGAAAACAGTCTACACTTTCAGAAAGATGTTAGTCCACACTTCCAGAAAAATGTCCATACTTTCAGAAAAGAATCCACACTTTCAGAAAACGGTCCACACTTTATGAAAATGGTCCTTACTTTCAGGAAGCGGTTCATACTTTCAGAAAACGGTCCACACTTTCTGAAAACAGTCTAACAGTCCACACTTTCAGAAAATGGTCCACACTTTCAGAAAACAGTCAAACGGTCCACACTTTCAGAAAACAGTCCACACTTTCAGAAAACAGTCCACACTTTCAGAAACAGTCCACACATTGTCCTCACTTTCTGAAAGTGTCCTGTTCACAGTGAAAAGGACAAACTTCACTGACTGAAGGACATTTTCTTTGTCTCTGCAGGAAGTTCACATCAGCTGATGAGAAGACAAAGATGCTGCTGAGCTCCTGTAACCACCAGTGTCCTAAAGAGGTACACACACACACACACACACACACACACACACACACACACACACACACTCTGGGGACACACAAAGACATAAGAGTCTTTCACTTACACCAGGGAATGATTTAGCTTTTCATTCTGTCACTTACAGACACACACACACACACACACACACACACACACACACGTAAGAAAACACTGTCAGATGTTGGTCTGACGTGTGTGTGTGTGTGTGTGTATGTTTTCATAGTCTGCTGAAACCTAACCTCCAGAAACACACACACACACACACATAGTTGGAATAACAAATATATGCAGAGGCTGCAGCACTGGAATGTTGACACACACACACACACACACACACACACACACACACACACACACACACACACACACACACACACAAAGCCCAAACTACATTTCACTGCTCATTTATTTTACGACTCACTTTTACTCAAAGAATCTGTGTTTTTTTTTTAAAGATAAATAAAACACACACACACACACACACACACTGACTGACTGTGTGTCAGCAAAAAAAAACCTGAACTGTGCCTTTAACGTGTTGATCAGAGACAGAGCAGGTTTGTTTTCACAGACGTTTGATGTGTGTGTGTGTGTGTGTGTGTGTGTGTCTCTGTGTGTGTGTGTGTGTGTGTGTGCAGCTGAGCTGTGGTCACCGCTGTAAGCAGATGTGTCATCCAGGTGTGTGTGAGGAGAAATGTCAGCAGAAGGTGAAGCTGAGGTGTCCATGCAAGAGGATCAAGAAGGTACACACACACACACACACACACACACACACACACACACACTGTACCTAATAAAGTGGTCACTCTGTGATTTTCCACTCCACGACTCGTCTCTTTTTGTGTGTTTTTCCTGCTGATGTGAACTAGAACTGAACCTGAGGTGATTTAAAGTGATTTTATTTCTATTAAAGTCGTCTCTGGACTCTTTTCTAGATCCTTCTACATCTTCATCTTCTTCTTCTTCGTCGTTTGTTTGAGAAAATGTTCAAATGTTGAGCAACGAGGAAAAACCTGGAAACGATGATGTTCTCAAATGTCTTTGTTTTCTCCACAAACCAAAATAATTCACTTTGAATGATTTTCTTTGTTAGAGCAAACATTTACAGTGTGTGTGTGTGTGTGTGTGTGTGTGTGTTTAGGAGTTGCCGTGTTCTGCGTCGACTCAGACTGACATTCAGTGTGACGACGTGTGCAGAGACCAACAGAGGATCAGCCAGGTACACACACACACACACATATACACACACGTATACAGATACACACAAATACACACACGTATACAGATACAGACACAAATATACACACATATATATATATATACAGACACACAAATACACACACATATACAGACACACACACACAGACACACAAATACACACATATACAGACACACACATATATACAGACACACACATATATACAGACACACAAATACACACACATATATACAGACACACAAATACACACACATATACAGACACACACATATATACAGACACACACATATATACAGACACACAAATACACACACATATATACACACACAAATACACACACATATACAGACACAAATATATACAGACACACATATATGCAGACACATATACAGACACGCATATATGCAGACACACATATATACAGACACACAAATATATACAGACACACATATATGCAGACACATATACAGACACACATATATGCAGACACACATATATACAGACACACACACATATACAGACACACATATATGCAGACACACATATATACAGACACACACATATATACAAACACACATATATGCAGACACACATATATACAGACACAAATACACACATATACAGACACACATATACAGACACACAAATACACACATATACAGACACATATATGCAGACACATATATATAGACACACACATATATACAGACACACAAATACACACACATATATACAGACACACAAATACACACACATATATACAGACACACAAATACACACACATATATACAGACACACAAATACACACACATATTTACAGACACACAAATACACACATATACAGACACACATATATACAGACACACAAATACACACACATATATACAGACACACATATATACAGACACACAAATACACACACATATATACAGACACACAAATACAGACACACAAATACACACACATATATACAGACACACATATATACAGACACACAAATACACATACATATATACAGACACACAAATACACACACATATATACAGACACACATATATACAGACACACAAATACACACACATATTTACAGACACACATAAGTCTAACCCCTTTATAATACATGAGTCAACTGTGTCCAAACATCTACGTGCACTTTATTAAATATCTATGAAATGTACCTTTATTTTGTAGCTCTTGTTTTGCAATGTATTGAATTAATGTCACTGTGTGTGTGTGTGTGTGTGTGTGGGGCGCTGCCATCGCGTCATGGTAGGTACACTGTATATTTTAATTTTTTTTGTCCTTTGTCAATCACACCCCTGTGATTGACAGGTTCTTAATCTTAATCTAATATATGTATATATGTATGTACATATGTATACATATATACATACATGTATGTACATATACATGTATATGTACGTATATATATATGTATGCATGTATGTGTATATATGTATGCATGTATATGTATGTATGTATATGTATATATATATGTATGTTTGTATATGTATGTATGTATATGTATCTATATGTATACATATGTATGTTTGTATATATATATACATACACATACAGACACAAATACACACGCAAACATACAGACACATACTTCTCTCTCTCTGTGTGTGTGTGTGTGTGTGTGTGTGTGTAGCTGAAGGAGGCGGAGCAAACAGCGGTTGAGGAGGAGGAGCAAAAGAAACTTCAGGTGAGTTTGACACACACACACACACACACACACACACCTGTGTTCAGTCTCTCATGATATCATATCAGATATCGTCTTTGAACTAACTTCCTGTCTGTCGCTGTCGTTAGCTTAGCCTTCTTTACCTCATGAAAACAGTTAGCCGTTTGTCGATGGTCGCGTTTCTTTGTTTTTTTTCTGCGACCAGGACGAGCTGGAGGCGTTCGAGAGGCGTCAGCAGCGAAAAGGAAGGAACAGGAAGCGCAGGAGGAGAGAGGAGGTGGACGATGAGCAGGAGAGGAGGAGGTGGTGGAGGAGGTGCGCCTTCGTCCTGGTGGCGATGGGCGGAGCTCTGATGTCGGCCGCCGCCTACTACCTCCTGACCACGCCCTGAACTGACACGCCGTTTCACTCTGTCGCGGTAAAAAAGTCGCACTTGTTTACGTTTTATTCTACGTTTGAAGTTTGAGACGGAAATATTTACGATTTTTACGGACTTTCCGAAAGGCGACGCTGATGCTCGTGTGTGTGACCACGTTGTTTCTCTCTCGCGCGTTAACGGAAAAAAAACTCGATTATTTTATCGTAAGTAGAACACTAGCAACTGTTTAGCAATTTAAAGCTGCACCGCTCACCAACGTACAGCCCCAGTGATTTATTATAAGTTTCCTGGACCTCACGATTTATTTTTTTTCGCGTTTGGCTGTTAGCAAAATTTATCGTAAATGGATTTCAGTGCGTTTAAACATCAAAGCAGATTTTTTTTTTTACAGTTATCGCAACAACGTCATTGATCAAATTTTATTTTGACGTTAAATTTTTCGATTCTGTACGTGTTTTTCTTTTGCGATTTACAACCTGCGCATTTTTGCTTCATCGGGGTTAGCCCGCGTTAGGTGATTAAATTACGTTTTTTAACGTTAAAAATTAGCTTCCTGTTTGAACCCACCCTATATCGAATTTCTAATTTTTTTTTGTTTGTCGTTGAAACGTTTGTCAAGCGACGTATTGTTTACGATTAAAACTAACGTTATAAACAACGTGACGCTAATTTGCATTGTTTTGCAGAAACTGAACTTGTTCCTAACGAGTATTTACTTTTTTTTCTTGACTCAAAATATAGAATTTCTTTTCTTTTTTACGGAAATAGTTTTAACTCGTAAGAAGCGCGTTATAGCTAGCCCTGATTGGACGCAGCTAACGAAGCTGTTTGAGAGACGAAATATTGACGATTTTTCCGAACTTTCCCAAAGACGATGCTTTTGTCGTCAGGGTGACCACGTTGTTTCTCTCTCTCGCGCGTAAACTGAAAAAAACACAATTTTATCGTAAGTAGAGCACTAGCAACTATTTAGCAATTTAAAGCTGTAGCGCTCACCAACGTACAGCCCCAGTGATTTATTATAAGTTGCCACAACGACGGTCATTCCTGGACCTCGCGATTCAGTTTTAACTCGTAAGATGAACGCTATAGCTAGCCCTGATTGGACGCAGCTAAAGCGCTAACTTCTGACCCGATTGAAGGTTTCGTCGTCGATTCGCGACATTGCAAAGGAATTGTTTGTTTATGTAACGTTAGCTTCAATATTACTGTTGTTTTAACGTTGTTTCTTTGTTTACGTTAAATTCACAGAAATCTCTTCATTGTCTCAAGATAATAATTTATGTCTCTGATTCGTTTGTGGTGAAACTTTTCTAACGTAAAGTTAGAACATTTCGTCCAATTAAAAGAGAGGAAAAAACCCTTTTATTTTGGTGCTAAAATGTTCATTTTGTTCTTGTTCTTTCTTGTTCCTGTTTGAACATTTCAAAAATAAAATTTCAAAAAAAACAGAAAAGTGTCATTGTTACGATTTTTATCAACTTTTCCAGGTTGTTATTCAGAATCTGAAGACAGATCTGTTTTGCAGACAGGGGGCGCTGATGTGTCAGACCTTCCCGTCACGTTAAAAAAAAGATTAATTGCGAAGCACTTCGGAATCTGTCGACCGCGTGACGTCGGCTCGCTAATCCGGTGACGCTTTTCCCCATTTACCTCGTCACATATTGGTTTTCCGATATTTTTACGAATTTTCTCGTAAAAAAAAAAAACAGGCTGATGAATGGAAAAACATTTGTGCCGCGGTCGAACGACTTATCTCGAGACACGCGCATTTACCTTTTTTCAGATTTGATTAATTTTTACGATTTTTTTTTTGCTTTTTTTAATGAACAAAAAAAAGATAACACTTTTTTTTTTTTAAACTGAAACACGTAATTTGTGCCACGATTGGACGATTTATCGCCACACTCTTCGGAATCCGTCAACTGTGTAACATTAGCTAGCTAATCCCGTCGTGTTTACTTTTTTCAGATTAGCTTTCCGCTATTTTATATGAATTTTCTAGCTTTTTTATTTGAACGCGTTAAAAAGAAAACCGACTGATTAATGGAAAAAAAATTAAACGTGTTTTTTTTTTTCTTTTTTAGCACATTTGTGCCGCGGTCGGACAATTTATCTCGACACATTTACGTTTTTTTTTCAGATTTTATTCATTTTCACGATTTTTTCCCCGCTTTTTTATGCATTGAAAAAGAAAAGGCTGAAACATTTGATTTATCGCGACACACTTCCGAATCCATCGACCCTTTCGCGTCAGCTAGCTAATCCCGTCGCATTTACCTTTTTTTTCAGATTTGCTTTGCGCTATTTTTTAGGAATTTTCGATCTTTTTAATGCGTAAAAAAAAGAAAAAAAAAGGATGATTTATGTAAGAAAAAAAAAAAACTAACCTTGTGACTTAGACGCGCGAGCACGAGGCTCAGCATGCACTTGACGGTGAAGTGTGTGTTCACGTGCAGGCAACCTGAGCCGCGTGTGTGTGTGTGTGTGTGTGAGTGAGAGAGAGAGAGAGAGGGAGAGTGGGCGGAGCCAGCGTGTCTCGAGCTCGCTTAGTTACCGGAGCAGCTCGCGGACAGCAGACAGAAGGATGGTCTCGCGCTCGGCGGCGGGCAGCATCAGGTCATGTTGTCCGCGCGGCGGGAGACCTGCCCGCGTGCCACCTTCAGCGGAGCCGGAAGTGCCACGGTGAGTGTGTGTGTGTGTGTGTGTGTTTTTCCCGCCGTTTGTGTGTCAGGTTTGAGGTGATGTCCTTCATTTCAGCTGCTGTCCTCTGTGTGTGTGTGTGTGTGTGTGTGCGCGCGTGCGTGCGCGTGTCCTCTCAGTTTACATCAGTAAAAGCAGCCATTTTATCTCCATAAATCCATATTTACGTGAATAAAACTCAAAGTTTCATCAGTTAAATTGACAAAAAAAACAACGTCGCGTCTTAATTTTCCTAATTTTCTGTCAAAATTTGGTCACAATTTTATGAAATTTGCTCCAAAATTGCGCAAAAAACTTCATTTTCTCAAAGTGAAATCAGTGTAAAATCATTGATTTGTGTGAAGTTTTCTTCAAATTTAAGCAGCAAACGTTTTGACATTTGAAGTCTGAATTTTGGCCTAAACTCATTTTCCCGAACGTTAAAAATTAGTTTGTTTGATAAAACTTGTAAAAATAGTAAATATAATGTTGATTTGTGTCTGTTTTTCTTCTTAAAAAGTCTTTTACGTTGATTTGATCGTTTCACTGCAAATTTTTTCTTAAAAACTACGATTTTTTAAAATTCTGTCGTGTAATTATGACAAATTTCCCGTTAACCCTCCAGATTAATTCATTAAATCTAATCTGGATTATTTTTGATGAGACAATTAAATAATAAATATTTAATTGTCGTCTTTTTTATTGACATTTTTCATCATAAACTGAAGAGAAAACAATCCCTCGTTTCACGTATTTAACGTTAAATGTTCATGTTTTAACAGATTATCATAATAACGTGTGTAACCATGGAAACGTAAACATCGTTAATCAAACTTAAGTTTTCTTTCGTCAGTTTGACGTAAAAACGTGAAAAACGAAGTTTTAAAATCATATTTTCTGTCTTGTCGTCACAATAAGAGCTCTTTATTTACGTGATTATTTTAATTTTAACGACATATTGTTTAATAACATCAGAGACGTTTAAACTGCCCTTCAAAATAAAAGCCCCCAAGTAAAATGAGATATATTTTTTAAGTTTCTTTTTTCTGTAACTCATGTAAACATATATATTACATATGTATATGTGTGTGCATGTATTTTTTTGTTATTAGATCATCTCGATGCTAATAATGCTAAGATGCTAATTCGCCGATTGACACCTTTTTATTCACATTTTGTGATAAAATCGCAGTAAAGACGACGTTTAAAGACATTTGAAATAGTTTTGAGGTCAGAGGAGACGCTGGAGAAACCGATCAATCGATCGATCGATTAATCGAATTATTATTATAAATATTATTAGTGTATTAGAGAGAGAGAGAGAGAGAGTGGTAGAGGGAGCACTATTTACAGCAGTGGTTGCTGTTGTGTGGTGTCAGGTGTCACTTTGTCGTCATGTGACTTCAAAAATAACCTCAACGGAAACTCTGAGAGGACACACACACACCTACACACACACACACACACACACACACACGCCGCCTCAGTGAAAATAACCCACAGGGTTTTGGGGGCGGGGCTTAGTGCACTCACGGCTGGACTTTAAGTTTGTTTGTTAGCTTGTTTTTGTTTTTGTTTAAACTCGTCCGTCCGTCCGTCGTCCTCCAGACTCCTGGACCTGAGACGGCGATGGGCGTGGAGGCGTGTCCTCACAAGCTGGCGTCCACCAATCACCTGCGGCGACGCCTCCTCTACATCCTGATTCCCACCGTCAGCCTGTTGGCGGCGCTGCTGCTGCTCGCCCTGGCCCTCACTGGTACGCACACACACACACACACACACACACACACACACACACACACACACACGTGCTGGGCGCTAATATTAAAGGGTTAATTCTGATATTCCATTTAAGTCTACTATATTTTATTTTGACTTTGGTGTGGGAGAGTGAGTGGTTTCACAGACTTTAACAGTGAAGACAAAGTGTTTTGTGAAGAAGTGAACAGAATGATGGAGAGAGTGTGTGGGAGGAGAGAGAGTCATCTTCTCCTTCATTCACACGCCTGTTAGTGTGTGTGTGTGTGTGTGTGTGTGTGTGTGTGGTGACTCCTCTGGTCGCCATGACAGCAGGAAGTCCCTCAGCCAATCAGAATCATTGAGACAGAAAGAATTTCAAATATTTGAACACAGGTAGTAAAAAAAAAACCACTTCATTCTTCTCTTTCATCCTTCAACGTTGTCTCTTTTCCACTCTGCTCATCTTCATCCTCATCGACCTCTCATGTCCTCACAGACGTCCTCACAGTCATAGACGTCCTCATGTTCTCACAGACGTCCTTGTATGTCCTCACAGACGTCCTCATATGTCCTCATAGTCACAGACGTCCTCATGTCCTCGCAGACGTCCTCATATGTCCTCACAGACACAGACGTCCTCGTGTCCTCACAGACGTCCTCATATGTCCTCACAGACGTCCTCATATGTCCTCATAGTCACAGACGTCCTCATGTCCTCGCAGACGTCCTCATATGTCCTCACAGACGTCCTCATATGTCCTCACAGACACAGACGTCCTCATGTTCTCGCAGACGTCCTCATGTCCTCACAGACGTCCTCATATGTCCTCACATACGTCCTCATATGTCCTCACAGACGTCCTCATACGCCCTCACAGACGTCCTCATATGTCCTCACAGTCATAGACGTCCTCATGTCCTCACAGACGTCCTCATATGTCCTCACAGTCATAGACGTCCTCATGTCCTCACAGATGTCCTCATATGTCCTTACAGTCACAGACGTCCTCATATGTCCTCACAGACGTCCTCATGTCCTCACAGACGTCCTCATATGTCCTCACAGTCACAGACGTCCTCATGTTCTCACAGACGTCCTCATATGTCCTCACAGACTTCCTCATGTTCTCACAGATGTCCTCATGTCCTCGCAGACGTCCTCATGTTCTCACAGACGTCCTCATGTCCTCGCAGACGTCCTCATATGTCCTCACAGTCACAGACGTCCTCATATGTCCTCACAGTCACAGACGTCCTCATATGTCCTCACAGTCACAGACGTCCTCATATGTCCTCACAGTCACAGACGTCCTCATATGTCCTCACAGTCACAGACGTCCTCATATGTCCTCACAGTCACAGACGTCCTCATATGTCCTCACAATCACAGTCATCCTCTCGCGTCCTCTCACATCCTCGCAGACATCCTCATATGTCCTCACAGATGTCCTCTCTTGTCCTCGTCTCTGTGGACGAGGTCAAAGGTCAAACATCTTCTTCACAGTGTGAATTCTCCTCCTTCTTTCATCTTTTCTTCTGCAGCTGTTTTCTGTTTTCTCTCCTCGACTCATTACACACACACACACACAGTCAGTGTGTGTGTGTGTGTGTGTGTGTGTGTGTTCCTCACCATTAAACTGCTGATAGTTTTTCTTTGTTCCTCGTGTTTCACTGAAAACGCAATGACGTCTGAAGGAAATGCGAACGTCTGCTCTGCTCTGATTGGCTCGTGTGTTGCTGACCTGTGATTGGCTGACGAGGTTGTTGTTGTTTTTTTTCAGGTATATTTAGCGGCAGCCTCTTGGACTCCAACCCCCTCCCCTCCCCCGAGCCCATTGCCGATAGCGACCACGGTTACCGTGGCAACAGCACAAGCCCCTCCCACGAGGCGGAGAACGCCACGTCCTCGCTGCGCGGTCACAGCGCCGACGAGGACGGCGACGGAGCCACGTACCACAACGAGAGCACACCCTCTGCCGCCGCCAGACTCCGCCCACCTTCTTACACTCAGGCCACACCCACTCAGGCCTACACACAGCCTCCTGATTGGCTGACAACTGTGACATCGCTGAGCTCCGCCTGGCCGATGAGCACCACGGCGACGCCTGACCCAGGTAACAGCAGGGGGCGTCAGGTGGTGCAGTTAAACCACGCCCACAAATAAATTCTTGCGTCACTCTGTCTCACGCTTACGATATATTGTAAGAAAATACGATGATGTCTGAAGAAAATGCGATATATCGTAAGAAAATGCGATATATCGTAAGAAAATGCGATACATCGTAAGAAAATGCAATATATCGTAAGAAAATGCGATACATCGTAAGAAAATCCGATGACGTCTGAAGAAAATGCGATATATTGTAAGAAAATACCATGATGTCTGAAGAAAATGCGATATCGTAAGAAAATGCGATACATCGTAAGAAAATGCGATACATCATAAGAAAATGCGATACATTGTAAGAAAATGCGATGACGTCTGAAGAAAATGTGATACATCATATAAAATGCGATGATGTCTGAAGAAAATGCTATATATCGTAAGAAAATGCGATATATCATAAGAAAATGCGACGACGTCTTAAGAAAATGCGATATATCGTAAGAAAATACTATACATCGTAAGAAAATGCGATACATCGTAAGACAATGCGATGACGTCTGAAGAAAATGCGATGTATCGTAAGAAAATGCGATGTATCGGAAGAAAATGCGATGTATAGGAAGAAAATGCGATGACGTCTGAAGAAAATGTGATATATCGTAAGAAAATGCGATATATCGTAAGGAAAATGCGATATATCGTAAGAAAATGCGATGACGTCTGGAGAAAATGCGATACATTGTAAAAAAAAATGCGATGACGTCTAAAGAAAATGCGATATATCGTAAGAAAATGCGATATATCGTAAGAAAATGCGATACATCGTAAGAAAATGCGATGAGGTCTGAAGAAAATGGGATGACGTCTGGTTTTCTCTACGGGCTTTGGTTTGGGAGAGTGAGCAGCTTAAAAACAGTCAAAAATAAATAAAAAAAATGTTCGCATTCGTAAGACATCGTAAACTTCAGCTGACGCAGATATTATCGTCCGAGTCTTGAGCTAGCCCTTTAAGCTCAAACAGTCCACATGGCTTTAGCAACGTTAGCAACTCTGGCTACGGATGTGTGTGTGTGTGTGTGAGTGCAGCGTCACTCTGTGTCCTTTTCTGTCAAATGCGAAAACTTTATTAGTCTCTATGACAGCAGACGACGAGTTCATGTGCACTGTCCTCTGTGTGTGTGTGTGTGTGTGTGTGTGTGTGTGTGTGTGTGTGTGTGTGTGTGTGTGTGTGTGTGTGTGTGTGTGTGTGTGTGTGTGTGTGTGTGTGATGATAAATCACTCTATTTTAAAATTCTCCTCGTCTCTGCTGCTCCACTGTCCTTCAGTGTCTCTCTCCCTCTCTCTCTGTGTATTAAAGTGTAGTTGAGGTGAATGCTAATGAGACGTCCTGTCCTCTGATTGGACGCTGCCCAGTCACCAGACTGACTGGGCATTTTACCTCCTCGTAGCATGTTAGCATTTTTAGCATGTTTTTTTTTTTTACGTCTGTGTTGAACTGACATTCTGGGATGTTAGCCTGGTGAAGCTAACACACAAGCTAATCTTCATCATTAGCCTAACTCAGAGGTATCTCTGATGCTAACATTTGGCTAACAGCACTGCTTGTGCCTGCGTGTTGGTAAGCTAAAATAACATGCTACACTGTTAGCCTGGTGAACACACACACACCTACACACACCTGTAAACATTTATACTCAATAATAATTTTAGCTATTTCTAATGCTAGCTAACATGCTAATACCACTTTGTTGTCCTTACTGGATCAAAAGTAGCTTAACAACAATGCAACAATGGACAAAAAATCTAACCAACGTCCTGCTATGATTTCATATTTTAATGCTAGGTAGCTAATGTGTTTAGCTGAAGCTCCGTGATTCAGTGTGCGAAAATGCTTTGTGTGACATTAGCCGAGCTAACATAGCATATTTTTCACCTTAATTCAAACATTTAACTAAAACAAGCTAATTTTTTTAGGGAGAATAATGTCCACGATTAGCATAGCATTTAGCTCCCCGCTTTTATTGATTCAAAACAAACAATGATTTTTTTTTTCCCTGCAGGTGTGTGTCAGCTGATCACAGAGCCTCAGTGTCACATGTTGCCCTACAATCAAACATGGCTGTCGTCGTCCGTCGCTGTGGTGAAGAGCTCCGAGGTCGACATGCTGCTAAGGTAACCGCGCGCACACACACACACACACACCTGTCAGTCATGAGCACAAGCTAGCTGAGCGCTAATATATGTGTGTGTGTGTGTGTTCAGGTTCTTCAGCTACCTCAGCAGACTCTCCTGCTACAGACACATCATGCTGTTCGGCTGCTCGCTAGCGCTGCCCGAGTGCGTCGCTAGCGACGGCGCAAACGACAGGTAACAACGTCACGCTAAGTCTACGACGTCTTTAAGACGTTAGACGGACTTAAACAACAGGAAACTTGACGTTTGTAAAAAACCACTCACTCTCCCTGCACCAAAGTCCACAGAGAAAATCAGTGATTTTAACTTCACAGAGACACAGGGGTTCAAAGGAGACTTAACTCAGTGACACAAAGTGACCACACGAGGCAGCAGAGGACCAGCAGCTCCTGTGTCCACTGTGAGCTAAAATCGCTGGTTTTCTCTATGGACTTTGGTGTGGGAGAGTGAGTGGTTTTACAAATGTCAGTTTCCTGTTGTTAAATTCTGTCTAACAGTGAAATAAAGACGTGAACGTGTTCTAAAGATACAATAGACTTAAACTGACGTAGATTTTATGAAGTACAATAGGTTTAATTAACAGGAAACTGAAGTTTGTAAACCACTCACTCTCCCACACCAAAGTCCATAGAGTAAACCAGTGATTTTAACATCACAGAGACAGAGTTGTTGATCCACTGCTGCCTCCATCACTAACTTACAATGACTTATTTTGTCAATTCGGCTTTTGAAATTTGTCGTTCAGATTTACCTCAGTGACACAAAGTGACCACACGAGGCAGCAGAGGACCAGCAGCTCCTGTGTCCCTGTGATGCTAAAATCGCTGGTTTTCTGTATTGGGGTTTGGTGTGGGAGAGTGAGTGGTTTTCAAACTTGAAAACACTTCTAAATACCTAAACGATCTCTTTATTGTGTGTGTGTGTGTGTGTGTGTGTGTGTGTGTGTGTGTGTGTGTGTGTGTGTGTGTGTGTGTGTGCGTGTGTGCAGACGGGTTGTGTTACCTTGTGCGTCGTTCTGCGAGGCGGCGAGGGAAGGCTGCGAGCCCGTCCTCCAGATGTTCAACGCCTCCTGGCCGGAGTTCCTGCGCTGCTCTCAGTTCAGCAACATCACATCCACTTCACCGTCACCTTCATCACCGTCACCATCGTCATCATCATCGTCACCGTCACCCACGGCGACAGCAGGCCCCGCCCCCTTTGCCTGCTACACGCCGCGGCAGGTGAAAGGGAAACCATGTGAGTAACAAACGTGAGCGAGATCAGAGATCACGGTGACGTCACCGCGTCGTTCACGCTCTCCTCCTCTGATTGGTCGGCAGCGGTGTGCGGCGGGAGGGACCACTTCCTGTGCGCGACGGGGATCTGCGTCCCCCAGAAACTGGTGTGCAACGGCTACAACGACTGCGACGACTGGAGCGACGAGTCGCACTGCGGTGAGACGCACGACTTGACCAGTAACCGGTTAACTAGCTAACACTGACACACACACGCACACACGCACACACACACAGAGGAAGTTCTCCACTTGTTGTCGTGGCGACGCAATAGACAGGGAAGAGAGAGGGAGAAGGTTTTGTCTTTGTCTGTGAATGTCTCTCGCCCTCCCTCTGAACTCACCATCGCCTCCTTTTGTTTAGTTTTTTTACGAGACGAGGAAGTTTGTCGCCGTAAAAGTCGAACAAAAAAGAAAGAAGGAAGACGAAGTGAAGAGACGAGTCAAGACCTGAGATCACATGATCACGTCTTTATCTCACTGTTAGACATGTTACATAAAGTTACGTTACATGAAGTTACGTTACATGACGTTACGTTACATGAAGTTACGTTACATAAAGTTACGTTACATGAAGTTACGTTACATGACGTTACATGAAGTTACGTTACATGACGTTACGTTACATGACGTTACGTTACATGAAGTTACGTTACATAAAGTTACGTTACATGAAGTTACGTTACATGACGTTACGTTACATGAAGTTACGTTACATGACGTTACGTTACATGAAGTTACGTTGCATAAAGTTACGTTACATGAAGTTACGTTACATGACGTTACGTTACATGAAGTTACGTTACATGACGTTCCGTTAAATGAAGTTACGTTACATGAAGTTGCGTTAAATGAAGTGACGTTACGTTACATGAAGTTACGTTAAATGACGCTACGTTACATGAAGTGACATTACGTTACATGACGTTACGTTACATGAAATGAAGTTACGTTACATGACGTTACGTTACATGAAGTTACGTTACATGAAGTTACGTTACATGACGTTACGTTACATGACGTTACGTTACATGACGTTACGTTACATGAAGTTGCGTTAGATGAAGTGACGTTACGTTACATGAAGTTACGTTAAATGACGTTACGTTACATGACGTTACGTTACATGAAGTGACATTGCGTTACGTTACATGACGTTACGTTACATGACGGTACGTTACATGCCGTTACGTTACATGACGTTACGTTACATGACGTTACGTTACATGACGTTACGTTACATGCCGTTACGTTACATGAAGTTACTTTACATGAAGTTACTTTACATGAAGTTACGTTACATGAAGTTACTTTACATGAAGTTACTTTACATGAAGTTACGTTACATGAAGTTACTTTACATGAAGTTACGTTACATGAAGTTACGTTACATGAAGTTACTTTACATGAAGTTACGTTACATGAAGTTACGTTACATGATGTTACGTTACATGATGTTACTTTACATGAAGTTACGTTACATGAAGTTACTTTACATGAAGTTACTTTACATGAAGTTACGTTACATGAAGTTACGTTACATGAAGTTACGTTACATGACGTTACGTTACATGCCGTTACGTTACATGAAGTTACTTTACATGAAGTTACTTTACATGAAGTTACGTTACATGAAGTTACTTTACATGAAGTTGCGTTACATGAAGTTACTTTACATGAAGTTACTTTACATGAAGTTACGTTACATGAAGTTACGTTACGTAACATGATGTTGCGTTACATGAAGTTAAGTTACATGAAGTTAAGTTACATGACGTGATGTCATGTTAGATGTCAAACTTTGAAAGTCATAACAAGTCAAAAGAAATATTCTGTAATCACAAGTGTTCCAGAAAATGAAACTCTCTCTCTCTCTCCCTCTCTCTCTCTCTTTCTTTCTCTCTCTCTCTCTCTCTCCAGTGTGTACAGATGCAGAGTTTCGTTGTAACACAGGTCGGTGTCTCTCGCCCGTTCTGGTGTGCGATGGTTACGACGACTGTGGAGACCTGAGCGACGAACTCCACTGTGGTGAGAGAGGACACACACACACACACACACACACACACACACACACACACACAGTAACACACACAGTAACACACACATACACTGTTACACACACACTGTAACACACACACACACGCACTGTAACACACACACACACTCTCTGACGCAGTTGGGTGCATCAGCTGTGTCAGGGAATCCACCACCTGTCTGCCTGCCTGCCAACACACGCACTGCACACACACACACACACACACAGGGTATCATGTTGTCAAGGTTTCTTGTTTCTTTCAGCTGTTCATGTGCTTTTATTTTGGTGAACAGTGGCTGTTCATGTTCTAAATGTGTGTGTGTGTGTGTGTGTGTGTGTGTGCAGTGTGTGACCTGACCCGTGAACATCGCTGTGCTGACGGTCGTTGTGTGTCCAGAGACTGGTTGTGTGACGGCGACCACGACTGTCTGGACAAGTCAGACGAGCTCAACTGCTGTGAGTTACCGTGGTAACCATGACGTGACTGTGTGTGATGGAGTTAGGAAGTTACGTTACATGACGTTACGTTACATGAAGTCACGTTACATGACGTTACATTATATGAAGTTACGTTACGTGATATTACATGAAGTTGCCTTCTATGAAGTTACGTTAAATGAAGTTACATGAAGTTATGTTACATGACGTCACATGAAGTTACGTTATATGAAGTTTCGTTATATGAAGTTTCGTTATATGAAGTTTCGTGAAGTGACATGAAGTTACGTTACATGACGTCACATGACGTTACGTTACATGACGTCACATGAAGTTACGTTACATGACGTCACATGAAGTTACGTTACATGTCGTTACGTTACATGACGTCACATGAAGTTACGTTATCTGAAGTTTCGTTACGTGACGTGATATGAAGTTACGTAACATGACGTTACATGACGTCACATGAAGTTACGTTACATGACGTTACGTTACATGACGTTACGTTACATGAGGTAACGTTACATGACGTTACGTTACATGAGGTAACGTTACATGACGTTACGTTACATGAGGTAACGTTACATGACGTTACGTTACATGACGTTACGTTACATGACGTTACGTTACATGACGTTACGTTACATGAGGTAACGTTACATGAGGTAACGTTACATGACGTCATATGAAGTTACGTCATGTTAGATGACATTGTTTCAATTCTTAAACAAAATGAATGCATCACAGCGTTAGTAAAAGTGTCAAAGTCAAAAGAAATATTCTGTAATCACAAATGTTCCAGAAAATTAAAATGCGTCAACAATTAACACTGAGTCACCGTCTGATGAGTCATGTCACTGATGATCGTGTGTGTGCGTGCGTGTGTGTGTGCGCGTGTGTGTGTGTGTGTGTGTGTGTGTGTGTGTGTGTGTGTGTGTGCAGCCTGTAAGAGTCAGGGTCTGCTGGAGTGCAGGAACGGTCAGTGTATTCCTTCAGCGTTCCGTTGCGACGGCGAGGACGACTGTAAAGACGGCAGCGACGAGGAGCTCTGCAACCGAGAGCAGAGTGAGACATCTGTCTGCATCACACCCATCTCGTCTTCATCGCTCCTCTTCTCTTTATATTAATCTGTGTGTGTGTGTGTGTGTGTGTGTGTGTGTGTGTGTGTTCCAGCTCAGGGTGTGTGTGCGCCCGGTCAGCCCAGCTGTATCTCCACTTCCTGTCCGTCTGTGTGTGTGGGGAGCAGCGCCACCTGTGACCCACGAAACAACAACAACAACACCAACTGTAGTGAGTCATCACTCATAACAATCACTGGTTTTCTCTATGGGCTTTGGTGTGGCAGAGTGAGTGACTTTGGTGTGGGAGCGTGAGTGACTTTGGTGTGGGAGCGTGAGTGACTTTGGTGTGGGAGAGTGAGTGACTTTGGTGTGAGAGAGTGAGTGACTTTGGTGTGGGAGCGTGAGTGACTGGTATGGGAGAGTGAGTGACTTTGGTGTGAGAGAGTGAGTGACTTTGGTGTGGGAGCGTGAGTGACTTTGGTATGGGAGAGTGAGTGACTTTGGTGTGAGAGAGTGAGTGACTTTGGTGTGGCAGAGTGAGTGACTTTGGTGTGGGAGCGTGAGTGACTTTGGTGTGGGAGCGTGAGTGACTTTGGTGTGGGAGCGTGAGTGACTTTGGTGTGGGAGCGTGAGTGACTTTGGTGTGAGAGAGTGAGTGACTTTGGTGTGGGAGCGTGAGTGACTTTGGTATGGGAGAGTGAGTGACTTTGGTGTGAGAGAGTGAGTGACTTTGGTGTGGCAGAGTGAGTGACTTTGGTGTGGCAGAGTGAGTGACTTTGGTGTGGGAGAGTGAGTGACTTTGGTGCGAGAGAGTGAGTGACTTTGGTGTGAGAGAGTGAGTGACTTTTGTGCGAGAGAGTGAGTGACTTTGGTGCGAGAGAGTGAGTGACTTTGGTGTGGGAGCGTGAGTGACTTTGGTGTGGGAGAGTGAGTGACTTTGGTTTGGGAGCGTGAGTGACTTTGGTATGGGAGAGTGAGTGACTTTGGTGTGAGAGAGTGAGTGACTTTGGTGTGGCAGAGTGAGTGACTTTGGTGTGGCAGAGTGAGTGACTTTGGTGTGGGAGAGTGAGTGACTTTGGTGCGAGAGAGTGAGTGACTTTGGTGTGAGAGAGTGAGTGACTTTGGTGCGAGAGAGTGAGTGACTTTGGTGCGAGAGAGTGAGTGACTTTGGTGTGGGAGCGTGAGTGACTTTGGTGTGGGAGAGTGAGTGACTTTGGTTTGGGAGCGTGAGTGACTTTGGTGTGGCAGAGTGAGTGACTTTGGTGTGGCAGAGTGAGTGACTTTGGTGTGGGAGAGTGAGTGACTTTGGTGTGAGAGAGTGAGTGACTTTGATGTGGGAGAGTGAGTGACTTTGGTGCGAGAGAGTGAGTGACTTTGGTGTGGGAGAGTGAGTGACTTTGGTGCTAGAGAGTGAGTGACATTGGTGCGGGAGAGTGAGTGACTTTGGTGCGGGAGCGTGAGTGACTTTGGTGTGGGAGAGTGAGTGACTTTGGTGTGGGAGAGTGAGTGACTTTGGTGTGGGAGAGTGAGTGACTTTGGTGCGGGAGCGTGAGTGACTTTGGTGTGGGAGAGTGAGTGACTTTGGTGCGGGAGCGTGAGTGCCTTTGGTGTGGGAGAGTGAGTGACTTTGGTGTGGGAGAGTGAGTGACTTTGGTGCAGCAGAGTGAGTGTTTCCTGTTAACCTGTGTCTGTCTGTGTCTCAGGTCGCTGTGAGTCCATCAGTCTGGAGCTGTGTATGAATCTTCCCTATAACTTGACCAGTTTTCCTAACTACCTCGGTCATCAGTCACAGAGAGAGAGTTCTGTTTCCTGGGAGTCGTCTCTGTTTCCTGCTCTGGTTCAAACCGGTTGTTACCAGTTCCTCATGTTCTACGCCTGCACTCTGCTGGTGCCCAAGTGTGACCCTGTTACCCTGCAGAAGGTCCCGCCCTGCAGGTCAGCAACTAGTTAGTCTGGTAACCAACCCTTCAGCAACTAGTTAGTCTGGTAACCAACCCTTCAGCAACTAGTTAGTCTGGTTACCAACCCTTCAGCAACTAGTTAGTCTGGTCACCAACATATCCGCAACTAGTTAGTCTGGTAACCAACCTTTCAGCAACTAGTTAGTCTGGTAACCAACATATCTGCAACTAGTTAGTCTGGTAACCAACCTGTCAGCAACTAGTTAGTCTGTAACCAACATATCCGCAACTAGTTAGTCTGGTAACCAACTTATCAGCAACTAGTTAGTCTGGTAACCAACATATCCGCAACTAGTTAGTCTGGTAACCAACCCTTCAGCAAATAGTTAGTTTGGTAACCAACATATCGGCAACTAGTTAGTCTGGTAACCAACTTATCAGCAACTAGTTAGTCTGTAACCAACATATCCACTACTAGTTAGTCTCATAACCAACTATCAGCAACTAGATCGTCTGATAACCAACCTATCAGCAACTAATTAATTTAATAACCAATATATCAGTAACTAGTTAGTCTGATAACCAACTTATCAGCAACTAGTCAGTCTGGTAATCAACCTATCAGCAGCTGTTCAGTCTGATAACCAACATACCAGCAACTAGTTAGTCTGATGCCCAACATATCAGCAACTAGTTAGTCTGATAACCAACCTATCTGCAACTAGCTCATCTAATAACCAACCTATCAGCAACTAGTTAATTTAATAACCAACATATCAGCAAGTAATTAGTCTGATAACCAACCTATCAGCAACTAGTTAGTTTAATAACCAATATAGCAGCAACTAGTTAGTCTGGTAATCAACCTATCATCACCTAGTTAATCTAATAACCAACCTATCATCACCTAGTTAATCTAATAACCAACATAACAGCAACTTGTTCATCTGCAAATCAACCTATCAGCAACTAGTTAATTTAATAAGCAATCTAGCAGCAACTAGTTAGTCTGTTCTGTAGTTAGTTAGTTAGTTACTTACTCTCTCTCTCTGTCTCTCGCCCACCTGCAGGTCGCTGTGTCGTAACTCGAAGGAAAAGTGTGAGTCGGTGCTCGGCATTGTGGGATTGCAGTGGCCCGAGGACTCAGACTGCACTCAGTTTCCGGAGGACGGCGGTGGCGCCCCCTGTCTGCTGCCTGAGGCAGGCGTGGACGGTACGGAACGTCGCCTTTAACTAAACATTTTTCTTCTTCTAAAGTAAAACATATTTATATTTCCTTGTTGTTGTTGTCGTTGTTGTCGTTGTCGTCGTTGTTGCCGTGGCGACGACAGAATGCTCCCCCAGTCACTTCAAGTGTCGCTCAGGACGCTGCGTCCTGGCGTCCAAGCGCTGCGACGGACACTTGGACTGCGACGACCACAGCGACGAGGACAACTGTGGTGAGTCGGCGTTTTTTTTAAAGAAACGCGAGCTAGCGAGTTAGCGCTAAACGCACTCGGGCTAACTGTGTGTGTGTGTGTGTGTGTGTGTGTGTGTGTCAGGCTGCGCAGAGCGCTCTCTGTGGGAGTGTCCCGGCAGCAGCGTGTGCATCAAAGCTAGCATGATCTGCGACGGGATCCCAGACTGCCCCCTGCTGGTGGACGAGGCTAACTGCTGTGAGGCTCAACACTAGGATGCTCTGTGTCGATGATGTTGACGACGATGATGATGATGATGATGCGTGTGTGTGTGTGTGGTTGTTTCCATAGCGACGTGCAAAGACAACGAACTTTCCTGCAACAACCATCAGTGCGTCCATCGCACGCTGTGGTGCGACGGGAAGAAGCACTGCTCCGACAGTTCGGACGAGTGGGACTGTGGTACGACGCGCACACGCACGCTTATCGCAACAATATATACGATGTTAGCATATTTTTTTTAACGAGTTTAAATCACGATATGATGTGTGACAGGAAACATTTTTTTCCCAGGTTTGTTAGCAATAGCGGGCTACAATTTGACAAGAGCGTAACTTGCTGTATCTAAGCCCCGCCCCCAAAATACAATATACGATATTAGCGCATTTTGCGCTAAAGGTCACTCGCTAATCGTTAATCACTAAAGTGTTTTTAGCGATAGTTTATGATTTTGAATCAGATTGTCGCAATTATTTTGGTCACGTGGCAGGAACGTTTTGGCAGTTTGACAAAGCGTAACCTGTACCTGCTAAGCCCCGCCCCCCAAAACACTGTAAGTCGCGTTTTTTTGTAACACAATATACGATATTAGCGTGTTTTGAGTGATGTCGGCGATATTTTACAAGTTTAAATCACGATAAGTGTGGCAGGAACATTTTATATCATCATTAGCGCTAGCAGGCTACAGTTTGACAAGTCTATTCTAAGCCCCGCCCCCAAAACACTGGAAGTTTTTTGTATTTGATTATCGCAATTATTGTGCTTACGATATGTGTGACAGGAAAATAATTTTCCGATGTTTGTTAGCGATAGCAAGCTACAGTTTGACAAAAGCAGTAATATATCAACAATATACGCTGTTAGCACATTTCACGCTAAAAATCTATCTCGCAATAAGTTTTTTTTAGCGATAGTTTATGCGTTTGAATCAGATTATCGCACTTATTTTGGTCACGATAAGTGTAGCAGCAATGTTTTGACAGTTTGACAAAGTGTAACATGTACCTTCTAAGCCCCGCCCCCAAAACACTGGATGTCGTGTTTTTTTTGTTTTTGATTATCGCAATTATTGTTGTTACGATGTGTGACGGGAAAAAAAAAAAAACGTCCCACGTTTGTTAGCGATAGCAGGCTACAATTTGACAAAAGCGTAACTTGGTGTTCTAAGCCCCGCCCCCAAAACACTGGAAGTCGTGTTATATACGATATTAGCGTATTTTGCGCTAAAAAAAAACGCTCATAATGAGTGTTTTCGGCGATATGTTACGAATGAGATTATCGCAATTATTTTGGTCACGATGTAGCAGGAACGTTTTGGCAGTTTGACAAAGCGTAACCTGTACCTGCTAAGCCCCGCCCCCAAAAACGCTGGAAGATTATCGCAATTATTGTGTTTACGATGTGTGACGGGAAAAAAACGTGTATAGATATATGTCTTCCCACGTTCGTTAGCGATAGCAGGCTACAGTTTTGACAAAAGCGTAACTTGCTGTTCTAAGCCCCGCCCCCAAAACACTGGAAGTCGTGTTTATCAGCTCAATATACGATATTAGCGCGTTTTGCGCTAAAAAGTCAAGCGATTTCGGCGACATGTTACGAGTTTAAATCAGGTTATCGCACTTTTTTTGGTCACGATAAGTGTAGCAGGAATGTTTTGACAATCTGTACCTTCTAAGCCCCGCCTCCAAAACACTGGAAGTCGTGTTTTTGATTATCGCAATTACTGTGTTTACGATATGTGTGACAAAAAAAAATATCGTCCCACGTTTGTTAGCGATAGCAGGCTACAATTTGACAAAAGCGTAACTTGGTGTTCTAAGCCCCGCCCCCAAAACACTGGAAGTCGTGTTTTTTTTTGTAACACTCACACATATGTCAGAACAATATACGATATTAGCCTATTTTACGCTAAAAAACGCTCACAGTGAGTGTTTTCGGCGATATGTTATGAGTTTAAATGAGATTATCGCAATTATTTTGGTCACGTAGCAGCAATGTTTTGACAGTTTGACAAAGCGTAACCTGTACCTGCTAAGCCCCGCCCCCAAAACACTGGAAGTTGTGTTTTTGATTATCGCAATTATTGTGTTTACGATGTGTGACGGGAAAAAAATGTGTATAGATATATGTCTTCCCATGTTCGTTAGCGATAGCAGGCTACAGTTTTGACAAAAGCGTAACTTGCTGTTCTAAGCCCCGCCCACAAAACACTGGAATTTGTGTTTATCAGCTCAATATACGACATTAGCGTGTTTTGCGCTAAAAATCAAGCGATTTCGGGTTTTAATCAGATTATCGCACTTTTTTTTGGTCACGATAAGCGCGGCGGGTACGTTTTTGTACCGTTTTTATATTTTATGTATCGATCCGCAGTGTCTCTTTCCGATCGATCGGGTTCCGTGTTGACCGTGTCCAGGTCGGCCGCCGAATACCAGGTCTGCGCCGACGAGTGGAACCAAGAGCTGAGTGAACTCACCTGCGCCCAACTGGGACTAGGGTAAGGTTAGTAACACACACACACACGCACACACACACACACACACACTCACTCACGCTGTGTGACAAATTACATTTCCCGTGTGTGTGTGTGTGTGTGTGTGTGTGTGTGTGCAGGGTTCCGTCCTCCGTTTCCACAGTGACCGACCAGCCCGGCGTCCCGGGCCGTCGCCGCTGGTTGCACGTCCACCCCGAGTGGAACCTGAGGAACGGTTCTGCTCTGCAGGCGCGGCTGGAGAAGAGAAGGTAGCGCCACCTACTGGCACCTTATCAGAGTCTGGTCCTGGTCCTGGTCCTGGTTCCATGTGGACTCTGGTGTTGGATGCGTTTGGAATAAAGCAGAATAGACTGAGTCTGTTGACGTTCAGAGCTGATTCGTGTTCGCGTGATGAACCTCTGCTGCCCCCTGGAGGTTGAAAACGGGAGATTTAACACTCGTTTTCCTGATATCTTTGATTATTGTTGTTCATGTGTATGCAGATGATGCGCCGCTCTATATCAGTGTTTCCCAAAATGCACTTTTTAGAGATGACTCACTATTGTGATTTAAATCAACCACTCAAAGGTTGTGGGTTCAATTCCCGGCTTCCCTGGTCTTATCTGCTGATACTATATTGTAATAATATTTATTTTTTTACGATGTCTTGTAGCCTTAATCGTCGGTTTCCTCTTTCTCTTATAGTCACGCGTGTCACTCCAGGAGAAGAGTTTCCGTTCTTTGCGCCAGAGAAGGTAAACAAAAAAATGTCCATTAACTCACGCACACACACACCAATGCGATGCTAGCGGCGTTAGCTAGCTCGTCAAAGAGCCGTTAAAGGTAACGCGTGAGCTGTTATTGCGGCGGAAACGTTATCTTCAGATGCTAACGTTTCCCCCGGATGACTCCCAAATTCTCGCGATTTTCGCTAATTGAACACAAATTTTTTTACGTAGCGTAAACACAAACAATTTGTGTTTTAACATGTCGCAAAAAACTGAATTTAACGATTGAAATAAATGTTTTTTTAATGCTAGCAAAGATGAATGATTAGCGACGTCATCGTTTCTCTCTCTCTCTCTGGTAGAGTGTGGTCTCCGTCCGTCGCTGGGCGTCTTCCCGCACAGGAAGAAGAGGATTCTGGGAGGGCGGGTGTCCCGGCGGGGGGCGTGGCCCTGGCAGTGCTCGCTGCAGAGCGGTCAGAGCGGACACGTGTGCGGCTGCGTCCTCATCGCGCGGCGGTGGGCGCTAACCGTCGCGCACTGCTTCGAGGGGTGAGACGGGGGGGGCGACGTGGCGGGAGGTGGGGTTACTATGATGATGATGATGATGATGATGATGATGTCACGTTGTTGTAATGACGCCTCTCCGCCAGGAGGGAGAGCGCTGAGCTGTGGAAGGTGGTGCTCGGCCTCAACAACCTGGACCACCCCGGCGTTGAGAGTCAGACGCGCGCCGTGCGCTCCATCGTCGTCCACCCGCGCTACAACCGCGCGGTCGTGGACTACGACATCAGCGTGGTGCAGCTGGACGCCGACGTCAGTATCGATTATCGGGGGGGCGGTTATCGACGAGGACGCCGGGTGATTTGTTTTGTTTTGTTTCCGTTTGTCTCGCAGGTGGACGAGACGCCGCTGGTCCGACCCGTTTGTCTCCCTCAGTTTGGCGAGCTGCCGTCACCTGACTCCTACTGTTACATCACGGGCTGGGGTCACATGGGCAACAGGAGTGAGGACACACACACACACACACACACACACACATTTTGAAATTCAGGAAATTTACCATCATAATAGTCGGCATCGTCCTGAACAAGGATCCGTTGAAAATATTTGAAAACTCCTTAAGGAATAATTTTAATGAATTTTTGAAAATCAGGAAATGAGCCATTTGCCCTGATGCTCTTTGACAGTGAGCTGAGTTTCTTCAAAAAAACAAAAAGTATCTCCGATTTACTTGAAATTCACCATCATAATAGTCGGCATCGCCCTGAACAAGGATCTGTTGAAAATATTTGAAAACCTCTTAAGGAATAATTTATATGAATTTTTGAATTCAGGAAAATTATCCATTTGTCCTGATGCACTTTGACAGTGAGCTGAGTTTCTTCAAAAAAACAAAAAGTATCTCCGATTTACTTGAAATTCACCATCATAATAGTCGGCACCGCCCTGAACAAGGATCTGTTGAAAATATTTGAAAACCTCTTAAGGAATAATTTATATGAATTTTTGAATTCAGGAAAATGCTCCATTTGCCCTGATGCACTTTGACAGTGAGCTGAGTTTCTTCAAAAAAACAAAAAGTATCTCGGAATGACTTGAAATTTACCATCATAATAGTCGGCATCGCCCTGAACAAGGATCAGTTGAAAATATTTGGAAACCTCTAAAGGAATAATTTTAATGAATTTTTGAAATTCATTAAAATTATTCCTTTGCCCTGATGCACTTTGACAGTGAGCTGAGTTAATCTCAAAAACAAAAAGTATCTCCGATTTACTTGAAATTCACCATCATAATAGTCGGCATCGCCCTGAACAAGGATCTGTTGAAAATATTTGAAAACCTCTTAAGGAATAATTTATATGAATTTTTGAATTCAGGAAAATTATCCATTTGTCCTGATGCACTTTGACAGTGAGCTGAGTTTCTTTAAAAAAACAAAAAGTATCTCCGATTTACTTAAAATTTACCATCATAATAGTCCGCATCGCCCTGAACAAGGATCAGTTGAAAATATTTGCAAACCTCTTAAGAAATAATTTTTATGAATTTTTGAAATTCAGGAAATTATCAATTTTCCTTGATGCACTTTGACAGTGAGCTGACTTTCTTCAAAAAAACAAAAAGTATCTCCGATTTACTTAAAATTCGCCATCATAATAGTCGGCATCGCCCTGAACAAGGATCTGTTGAAAATATTTGCAAATCTCTCAAGGAATAATTTATATGAATTTTTGAATTCAGGAAAATGATCCATTTGCCCTGATTCACTTTGACAGTGAGCTGAGTTTCTTCAAAAAAATTAAAAGTATCTCGGAATGACTCGAAATTTACCATCATAATAGTCGGCATCGCCCTGAACAAGGATCAGTTGAAAATATCTGAAAACCTCTTAAGGAATAATTTTAATGAATTTTTGAAAATCATGAAATGACCAATTTGGCCTGATGCACTTTGACAGTGAGCTGAGTTTCTTCAAAAAAACAAAAAGTATCTTCGATTTACTTTAAATTCGCAATCATAATAGTCGGCATCGCCCTGAACAAGGATCCGTTGAAAATATTTGAAAACCTTTTAAGGAATAATTTTCATGAATTTTTGAAAATCCGGTAATGATCCATTTGACAGTGAGCTGACTTTCTTCTCGAAAACAAAAAGTATCT